>NC_028358.1:35245243-35287922 GCF_000741045.1 Vigna radiata var. radiata
TTATGATTATTATTATTAATTATGGACTAATTTACGACCAATTATAGATTGACACGTAATCAATGTTCAAATGTTGTCAAAAAAATGTTGTCTAAATATCATTATCCTTTTAGTTTATATCTTCTATTCTTCGTTGTATGTATTGAGAGGTTATTTAATCCTGAAAAAAAAAAAGAGAGTCAGAGATTATTTTGGATAATTTAAAAAATAGAAGAAAAGAATTGATAAAGAAAAAATAAAAAGAAGGAAAAGTTGTATGAACCTTAATTTCATAGTAACTGTGTAATCTTGTTAGAAAATAAATCATATCTCGAGTGAGAGAATATATTGTTATTATTATAGATGATTTGTAGTAATAATATTAGATTATTATGGAATAATTACATTAATAATGTTACATTATTATAGAATATTTATAGGTCTAAAATAGTAGAATTATAGATTCTCTTTCTTGTATATATTTCTCATATTTTATTCAAAATTAATAAGACAGTTTTTTTTCTATTTTCTTTCTTTACATGGTATCAAAGCAGGTTTTCTGATCCTTTTCTATTTTGTCTTTGTTGCTGCCGGTGGCTGCCGCCACCGGCGGCCCCCAAAAGTCTCTTTTTCAACCTGTGCTTTTATACTTCAATGAGCAATCTCTGGTTTTTGTCTCACATCTATCCGGTGTTGCCATCCGGCCACCGTCTTCGGCCACTGTCGTCGGCCACCGTCACCGACCATTTTCGAGGCCATCGTCTCCGCCACTCGTGCCACCGATGCATCGACACCTAGTCATATCTCTATTGCTTCCGCTATCTTCTCTATTCTGAAGGCCTCCCTTATGTTCAGGGTAGTTAAGTCCCTTGAAGTTTTGTTGCTACTCAGGGCAGTGAGGTCCTTGAAGGTTTGTTGTTTTTTTCCTCTCAGGACAGTTGTTTCTTGAAAGCCTCCCATATGTTCAGGGCAGTTAAGTCCCTTGAAGGTTTGTTACTGTTTAGGGTGATTAAGTCCCAACAGGTTTGTGGCTGTTAGCCTTTTAATTCCAACCGCTGCAGGGTAGTGTAGTCCTTGTAGGTCTGTTGTTGTTTGCCTCTGGAGGACAAATGTTTCCTGAAGGCTTGTTGTTGTTTAGGGCAGTTAAGTCCCTTGAAGTTTTGTTATTGTTTAGGGTGATTAAGTCCCTACAGGTTTGTGGTTGTTAGCCTTTTAATTCCAGTCGCTGCAGGGTAGTGTAGTCCCTGCAGGCTTGTTGATGTTTGCCTTTGGAGGACAGATGTTTCCTGAAGGCTTGTTGCTGGTTAGGGCAGTTAAGTCCCTTGAAGTTTTGTTGCTGTTTAGGGTGATTAAGTCCCTACAAATTTGTGGTTATTAGCCTTTTAATTTCAGCCGCTGCAGGATAGTGTAGTCCATGCAGATTTATTGTTGTTTGCCCCTGCAGTTTGTTGCTGCAGGCCCTTCATTTGTTCTTGCAATTTGTTGTTCATCAATAGTGGCAAACAATGGAAATGACGGCGTGTCAATGACACTCTTGAAGACAGATTACATATTTCAAATTGAGTTTATGTATTCCAAGCTTTGTCCATACAATCTGTATGCTCCAACTTGAGGGGGAGTGTTAGAAAATAAATCATATCTCGATATTATTGAGAGAATATATTGTTATTATTATAGATGATTTGTAGTAATAATGTTAGATTATTATAGAATAATTACAGTAATAATGTTACGTTATTATAGAATATTTATAAGAATAAAATAGCATAATTATAGATTGTGTTTCTTGGATATTAATAAGACACTTTTTTTTCCTATTTTATTTCTTTACAAATCTTTCAATTATTGTTAGCCCAGATTGCAATAGTTGATATTGTTGTTACTATTGCGAGACCTGATGGAGTTAGCATATTTTACTTTTTTTCCGTGACTGAGTAAAATCCAGAGTGATAGCAAAAGGGAAAAAATGCATGCAGAGTTTCATTCATAAAAATATGATATAAATGCATTTGTTTTTTCAAATTATTAATCACACGTGTCTTAAATTTATAGATTGTACCCCCAGAAACGAAAAACAAAAAATAAGATGCATTGTTAATTTGAAGAATGCAGGAGGCTCGCAATTTGAGAATATCTAGAAGAATCGAGAAGATAGAGAGGGAACCATTTATGTGTGGCACATGTTACTAACAACGTCGTATTCGACCAAACACATTCATAAATGTGTCTAGCCATGGACGGTGGCAATAGAGACTGATTCAAGTATTTTCGTTAAAGTTACTTAACAGTTTTCATAAATGTGTCATGAACCAATATCAAAATGAATTCAAAGTTAGTTAATACAACACCCAACGACATGTTTTCAGCATTAAAAGTAGTTTTGAAAAAAAAAATTGTTCAAATTGAGGCTTTTATATGTTCAATTTATACTTTCTACATTTTTTACTTCAGTGAAACTATGACATGAAGTTTTTTATGTTTGTTCAAGTTTTTTTCTTTTATTTAAATAAAAATATGTTATTCATACAATCACTCCCTCAATTGATGTAAGTGAATCGTAATATATATTTAAATTCAAACTAATATATGTAACAAGTGCTTATTTATATAGATGTTTAATAATGTAACATTTTGTTTATTTGAACTTTTATATGAAAAGATATTAAATTGATATATGTTATCTTAAACTAAATTATTTGAATAATTTTGATGTTATGTAAGTCACTTTGTAATTTATGGTATCAAACATTACCCTATTATTGAAAGCAAATATACGTGCTGAACTCATGGTTTAAATCCTGTAAATTTGTTAGGATAAATCTTTAAGATATAATTTTTCATATGATAAACTTACTAACTAAACGTGACAAAATTTGTCCACCAAACTTACTAACTAATAGTAGTACCAAACTTACTAACTAATAGTAGCTATACATGCAATGTTCTTTGCAAATGCAATTTGCAAATGTTGACAAAAGAAACAGAAATTTGATGAAAGGAATAATTTTGATTTGTTGTAAATTCAAGTTAAAGATTTTGAAATGATAATTATACATTAGTATTAGATTAATATCAATGCAAGGTGTTGTGATTACTATTGGTTAACGTTAATGTAGATATGTAATGAAAGAAATTTTTTGAAATGATTTAATTTCAAATAATTATATTCTTTATGGTAGGAGTATGAATTATTATTGGGAAAAAGTCTCTTTAACAACTCTTTTTTGACAACGCATACATGGTAGTTTGTGATTGGCCAATTTCAAATATTGTTTTAGAATAAATTTAAACAGACTAATAAAATGGTGACATGTGCTCTGTTGTCAAGAAATTATTAAAAAGAGTTGTTGAAATATCATTATCTTTATTATTGGTATAGATAATATGATGAAAAAAAGATGTGCTTTTGTAATCATGATGGAGATTATTGGGTTGATAAAACAATGCACTTGATAAAGTTTCATATTGTCTAGTATAAGTAAGAGAGTGAGTGATAATAATCATATAATAAATTCAAAGTCCATAATGTTTAGACATTTGAGTTAAAATATTTTAAATTAGGATTTGATTTTCTTTATACTATTGTTTGTCAAAGTGGATTAAAATTCATGAGTCAACCTAATTTATCATGGGTTTGGTTAGGTTGGATTAAAAAAATTGAAATTTCAATACAAGTCAATTTTCAACTTAGCTCACTAATAATCCGGTTTATCCTGATTGAACTGAAACCTGTCTAATTATTATAATAAATAATTTTTTTTGGGTTAGTTTTTATAAAATATTGAAACAAAGACTCATGTGAAATTATGAAACAAAGACTCATGTGAAATTATTTTTGTATGGAGTAATTAGACAACATGAAAAATCCACAAATTTATATTTAATAACTCAATTTTTAAGCATAAACAAATTTGAATTACTATGAAACCATTAAAAATTTGTTGAAGAGATTTTATGATATATTTATATGAATGAAATTTTATGTTTAATTGATCATAAATTTAATTTAACACAATTTCTCTTTATTTAGATTTAAACTAGAAAAATTTTATTATTATTTTTAGTAGAAAAAAAAAATTATAGTTAAGTCAGTCAACCTGTTTAATTCATAAATTTGTGATAAGCTAAACTTGATTCGAAATTTTTCAAGTCAATAATAAATGAACTGGATTAGATTCTCTCCGAATCAAACCATTTTTACAACACTACTTGTAGTATAATGTTTTAAGGTTTATATTAACTTTTTTACTTTAAATAATACACGTCTACTTGAATCATATGAGATGATAAATTATATATGATAAAAAATTTCACATAATATTATTATTTAATTATCATTACACAACAAACACGTAAATGACATTGCAATTCTTCCTAACGTTTTTAAACTTCATTCTACACAGCAAAAGTGATGATTTCAAAATTTAGAAAAATAAAATAAAATGTTCAAAATGATAATTTTATAATTTAAATAATTTTATATTATTTATTCTACACATGTTTTGGACTATATAATCCGGTCAATTAGTCCAAATTATTTGTTGCAATATCTAATAGTATTTCCTCCATTTTCATTTATATGTGGTTGTATCATATACACATAAGAAAAAAAAGTTAATTAATATGTATAAACGTTTACTAATTTTATTATATTTTTTGTAATATCAATTAATTTCTTTTTTTTTATCCAACAAAAACCATTGTGAATGTTGGAATTGGAAAACAAGTATTTACTAAAATGAGAATGAAAAGTACTTAGTTTACGTGTGTGTCTGGATCTGTGATTTGTCAGGTGCCGTGCCTTGTTGCAACACGTGAAGTTGATGTTATTGTTATTGATTCTTATCTTTTCCTTTGTTCTTTTCGGACTAAAACTAAACCAATCAATATATGACTTCATAAATTTATCCCAAATAGCTTATGCTATACGAAAATTTAGGATAGTCCAGCAAAGGCCAAAATATAATGTTCTACACTTTCCTTAGATATATCCAAATTTGTTAGAAGTGGGTTCTAGGCCTAACTCAACCCCATAAAATCGGTTTGTAAGGTGAGGTTTGCATCTCACTTATATATTATAATTTGTTAGAAGTGGACCATCGAATTTCTACTATCACGCATGAGATGTCTATACCTCGGCATGAGCGGGGTTTGTTAGAAGTCACACATCGACTAGAGATAAGGCCAATTTATAATATATAAGTGAGGTTGAGTTAGGCCTAAAACTCACTTCTAACATGGTATCAGAGCCATGGTTAAAGCCTATCCTAGCGAGTTATAAGTGGACATTTCTCTTTCTATTCCACCCGTTGTCGGGCTGCTATTTGGACCACCCAATTTCTACTATCACGCACGAGATGTCTATACCTCGGCGTAAAGGGGGTGTGTTGGAAGTCCCACATCGACTAGAGATAAAGCCAAATTATAATATATAATGAGGTGCAAACCTCACCTTACAAACCGGTTTTGTAGGGTTGAGTTAGGCCTAAAATCCACTTCTAACATAATTTGTTGTTCTTTTTATAAAACATGTTGGTATTGGTCTATAAACTTTTAACTAACTGTCCTAATCAAGAATATAATTTAAAAACAGAATATACACATTCATTAATAATATATTTCCAAAATAATGCATAAGACCATTAAATTATTAGAAATTATTATTGCTACATATATTTAATATTTATTGTTATGTCTGAAAATTCAAATGTGATAGATAAATGTCACCTTAAGTAAAAGTAAGAAATTTGAGCGGTTTTTTCTAATTCGTCTTATGAAACTCATTATTTATTATACAACTAAAAAATTTCACTTTTTAAATATCATTATCATTTCCAAAATAATCACAAATATAAACATTCACTTTTTCATATTAAATATACATTTATATGTTGTTACAAGCCTAAATACATTCTCTGAAAACTTTTCAAACTTACTAAAACTTCCTACTCTTCTAATCAAAATGTTTCAAGACATAGATGTAGTGCGAGATTGAGAAGGGGTGTGCTTCCAACTTCACTCTTTCAAGCTGAGATGTTCTAGGTCCACCTCTCTTCAAGACCGAGAGGAGATGTTGTTACAGAAGTCACTCTTACGCCTAAGTTAGTCAAGTGTGTCGTCAATGTTGTAATAATGAATGTAATTAATTTATCTCATGTATTGTGCTATTTATACCATGTTTATAAGCTTTTTTACCTAGATTGTCTTATCCATGTATTTAATCACCTTGGTTAGTATCTAATTAATCAATTATATTAATGATGCTTTAATCTTGATGCTAATATGGTCAATGTAGTCAACGGTTTCCGTGGAGGTTGTCTTGATCGATATATAGTCAAATACACAAGATAAATTAAATATTTTTATTATTACAACAATGACTATTATCTGACGTACTTGACTAACTTAAACACTAGAATGTCTTTTATAAACACATCACTCTCAGTCTTGAACAGGCGTAGACCTATAATATCTCTGTTTGAAGATGCTAAGTTGAAAGCACACCACTTCTCCGTCTCAAACTACGTCCAAGTCTTGAAACATTTTGATTTAAAAAGTAATGAGTATTTGCTAAAAAGAGTTTGAAGGGTTTTGACAAGATGTATTCGACGTTGTAAGAACTATATGAATTTAACTGAAACGACCCAAAGGCAAGAGGAAGAATTTGAAGTGGGTTGTAACTCAAATGATGAATTAGAAGACCAATATAATCAGCATGTGAAGCCTAAAAGGAAAGGGAAGCAACCTAAGTTTACGGAAGATTATGTCAATGATCTTAAGTGTTATAGTAAATCCGGAAGGAAATATATTCTACTAGATTTTGAAATGATCCTATTATATATTCTGATATCTTATCTTTTGTATTTTCCATTTGGCTGTTATTTATTTTCCCTAACAGACTATTTATGTCTTAATTTTTTTTTACTAAGAAAGGAAATGAAAATAATTCCTTCATCCTTTCTCTGTTTCGTCTTTGTTTCCTCCGTATTAACCTTTATTGAGAGAATGACAGGTTCGTCGTCTGCTAACGATGTTACCACCATGAAAGATCTTATTTGTGCTATTAAAGCCCTACTCACCAAACTTCATACTTTGGAAAGCAAAGTTGTTGAACCAAAACTCCAAATCGACAATCCATTACCACCATTAAACTAAACATACCTAGATTCAATGGTTAGGACCCCTTGAGTTGAATATTCAAAGTAAATCAACATTTTTATTATCATCGTATCATAGATGAACAACAATTACAAATTGCCCCATTCTACCATGAGAGAGAAGTGTAAGATCCTAGAAATTTTACATAGTATAATAATTTAATAAAATTAGTATTTATGTTCCTATTTAGCTTCTACAAATCTCTTTTTCTTTTACACCCAATCTCTTATATTTGTATTCTTTACCCATTATGCAATTTAAAATAATACAATCTTTTATATTAGTGAAAAAACTTAACACAACATATCATATATTATATTAGGTTTTTTCTATTGTTTAGTTAAATACTCATTAAGAGTTTGTGCACCTTGCTGAAAAAATATTTACAGTTGATTATTAAGAATTCCAATAAAATTTGTGATATACCAATTAATTATTATTAATGAAAATTTTTATGTAGTTTTTGTTCATATTAAGAAATTTTCAAGTTAAATATTTTCATATCGGATGATTTTTCTCTTTTCTAATATGTTTTTTTTTAATTTTAAATATTAAATATATAAAAAATAATTAATCTAAGTCTTACTTTCACTTATTACTTTTTTTTTTTATCTTTCCATCATTGTCATTCTAATCATAATTATTATCAGTTTAAAAAGGATGGAAATAAAAATTGAAATTTAACTTAAATTTATAATTTTATACTTTATTTTTTTTCTTAATCTAATTTGTTTCAGTTTATGAGATATAGTCAAATTTAGAAATGAAAACAGGTGCCGAATATCGAGATATATGTAATGATATTGTATAAACCGCAAGGAAATTCTTAGAACTAATAGTAAATGGATTTGGCTATCTCTCTTACACGATAATGAGATTTGATTGTAATCTGATTCCTCCTGGTAAATTACTTTAACAAACAGACAAGACAGTATCCATTTACAGGTTGACCGATTACTAAACACTTTTCCTACCTGGAGTGTAACTTTTAATAAATATAATATTATTAGATATTTCTTTTATTGGATTATAGTTTTTTAAAATTTGGAAGTTGTTTTCTGATAGAGGATATATATAATTTTTTTTATATTAATAGAAAGTTATTTAAACATATATAAATAAAAATTAGCATAATACGATTTTTTTTAAAAAAAAAATATTTTATCACGTTTTTGTTGATGTTTAATTTTAAAAGAAATTGACGTGAACAGTCTTGATGATAAGAAGTTTCAAGATCTATTATGTAAAATTACTAAAGTCTAAGAAATCCTTGATTTTTTTTTTTTTTCAGTCATTGACTTTAGAAGTTGTGGGGGAGCTAAACAAACCATTGGCCAAAATTATTGTATTTATTTGAATGGTGTTACTTAACAGAATTCAAGTGAGTGATAAAATGAGTATTATGTTTCTATTGAAGATTAACCCACATGCTCATTCCTTTGGTGGTTGAATATGCAATTCACCTACTACTTTGATTGCTCTTTTATATGGTGTGAAAAGATTATATAAATGGTGGTGTTTGTCTAATCATTTTGCTATTGATTATGCATCTCATTTGTGGAAACATGCATATGGGAAATTGTAAAAAAGAAAAAAAAAATGCAAAATTCTGTTTTTTAATGAGATTAGTCAACCTTCAGTGGAAAATAACTGAAAATGTTGAATTTAAATCATGGTGCTACGTTCAAACTAAATTTAAAAATATGTTTTTTCTCATATAGATTCAAAGTAGAACTGTCAGATTTTCTGGAGTTTTTGTGAATGCATTATATATAGTCTATATTAGTTATATACATATCTAAGTATTCTAGCATATATGAACGATACCTTAAGTGTTGTTCTGGTAACCAATAGCTTAGATTACTTACTGTGACTCTTTGTCATTATGAAAAAAATTTGTTATTTCTCTCTGTAAAAAATAAATCTTATGACATATTTTATATATATATATATATATATATATATATATATATATATATATATAATGAGTGTTCATTTTGTACTAATTATTTAAAAGTAGATCCTGGCCTATTTTTACATACGTAATAAACAATGGTTAAATTCTCTTTTGTGCTCAAAGATGTGTGAAATTAAGCATCATCGAGAAACTTGACGGGGGATGGATATACTTTATCTCCGTATATTACTAAATATTAGACATACATGCATAATTGGCACTAGAACTAGTAGCATTGTCTCCAAAAACATTATCGTTGGAATGGTAACTTCTTGACAGAGAAATTATACTATGGTTGGAAGCATTTGTGGGACATGTAATCATGTGTTTAAATTTACTAGAAGGAAGTAAATACGAACTCACAGAAATTATGAAAAGACATAGTTTGATACAGTACGTAGTATATATGGTGGTTGTTCCTTTTCAGGGGCCCCTTTTCTTTTTGTCCTCAAAGTCTAGAAGCTCCTCCAACAATTTGTCGTCTAAGTACTCGAACTCAAACACTTGTCTTCCTTGCTCACTTCTTCCTCTGGCTTCCACATTTGCATGCCTGGAGGAAGAGGATGAGGACGATGAAGCAACAGAGGAATGAGTGGCGGCATTAGTGGCACCACCAGCAGTCATAGGGTACTCCTCAGGGAAGTTCAGAATTGCGAATGGACCTCTCATGGCATAAGCAGCTCTATCATAGGCTCTGGCTGCTTCCTCCGCCGTGTTGAAAGTTCCCAGCCACACCCTTTGGCCTTGTCTGGTGGAGTCTCGAATCTCGGCGGCGAACTTCCCCCAGGGCCGCCGGCGAACCCCCCGGTAACGGACATCTCCAGGCTCCTCCTTGGTTTTTCCCCTTGATCCTTCCTCATCCATGGTTTGCATGCATGGTAAGGCAGGAGGAGATTTGAGGTGTTATATACGGTTGAAAAAATGTAAACACAGTGCAGAGACTTTATTTGATTAGGCCACATGAGAATTGTTGGCACGTGACGATAAGAAGTTTCTGCTATTGAAACCAATGACCGATGTTGAAAAGTTTTGTGTCCATTGTATTTGGATGGTCAAGGTGGTGGCTTTGCAAAGTTTTGAAATTCTTTTTTCATTCTAATAGCATTATCTCTTTTAAATGCCTTTTACCCATCGTTGTTCGGGAATTCATTTTACAAGCAAACAAATACCACTTTGTGGCTCACAAAAATATTGAAACCAAAATTTCAATAATTAAAAGTAAAGGTAACCCCACCTTCATCAATTTTATGCAACTTGGTTGAAAAGGTCAAACGTGGCAAGGTCTTTAGTACTTGTGTTCTTCAGTTCTGCCATTTTCTGAAGTCAGATTGCTTATTTATGCTTACTTAGGTAATCAATATTCTAATGATCTCAGAGCATATAATTATAATTTCTGACACAGTACCCACCACATTTTTTTTTTTCTGCAGAAGGAACTAGGTTTCCTACTGTAAGATGATCTTTTTTTTTCTTCTAGAAAGAACCTGGTTCTAGAAAAATACTGTAGAATTATGAATTTATTAATATTAAAAATTCTTAATGCAAATGAATGTTGAAGAGCACTATAAGGATGGGGAATCTTGAGGCTGGGTTGTCTTCTTGGAGGGATTGAATGAGATTCTCTACAAATGGTGCAAGAATCAGAATATGATTTACAAGTTATTGATTGAAATGAAAGAAGAGCAACAATTGAACAATGTATAAATGAAGTTAGACTCAATAAGATTTTATTTTCAAATTGTTTGATTCAGGGTGCTGGGTGTGAGATCAGTAGCCGTTTCATCAAAATTTAAACTGTTAATATGAGAACCTTAAAACAACTTAAAAATTACCTGGGCCATAATCTGGAATATGTCCAAATCCATATAACAGAATAAAAAAGAATTAACCCTGAATTTAAAATAGTTTTTTTTATTTGTTATTTAAAGGAAAAGACAAAATCTTGTACGTTGGAAAGTAGAAGTGTCTAAAGTTGGTGAATATCTTGATTAATATGATTCGGAACAAATTTACTATTGGCAGAGGTGTTCAGTGAATAAGAACAAGCCTTTTTAGAGTCTTTGAAGCATAAAAAGGAGCTAAGCAAGTTCAATATATATGATGGTCACTTTTGAAAAAATAAGAATATTTTGTTGTCGATAAATGGCACTAATTTTAAAAATGTATATATGAATATTTATCGAGTGGACTCACATAGACTCGAATCTCATTCTTACCACAAAGCTTACAATAGGGATAGGCCCAATAAAGTGATATATTGTTGGCCACGGTTTTTTGGCATGTTCTACAAAATTGGGCTCGACACCATTCCTTTTGCTTTCAAACAATGGTGAATTATATGAGATATCAGGGCAATATTTACCTTCATTTTTAATTTCAAATTTATTTTAAACTTAATAAAGTTTTTTTAATAACTTTTAAGTTTTAAAAGTTATTTCTATATTGAAATATTGGAGTGGTATGTTCTTGGACAAAACAGAAAGAAGGTAAACTAGAAGCCAAATGTTTGTAAAAGTTTATTTTTTAAAAGAAACTCGTTTTTTTTTTCAAAATTTTCTTCATTAAAAATATATGTTTTTCTTTTTTCAATTTTTTCTTCATTAAACAATATGTTTTCTTCAGTAAGTCTGATAAATAGCAATATATATAAAAGTACGGATATTACCATAAATGGTTTTGTTATTAGGGTAATGATGAAAGTCAAATATCAAGTACCGGAGGGTATCTCGAACAAAACTCCATGACTAACATTTATGGAGCTTAGAACACATTTGAGTCTGCATATAGAGCAGAAGTGGATAATGGGTGAAGGCCAAAAAATCATTTGAGTTGGGGAAGGTGATGCAAACTGTAATATCTATCATGTAATATCTTAGACCATATATCATATATATACCAGTTCCATAGCCACGGTTGATTCATTTTAAGGGAAGTTTAATTATCACTGTTTGTTCTTTTTTTTTTCTTCAAAATTTTGTATCAGAACTTTAATCTATTTTTCTAACATCTTATAATCGATTAGTCTTAAAAAGTATTTTTTTTTTTTATAGATACATAACTGAAAAAATACAAATAATTTAACATTTTTAGAAGATTTACATCGATAATAATATATATTATTATATGTGGACAATTTATTCAATTGATAATTATATATGGCATGTTGAAGGTCTTATGAAAATATTGGTAATAGATAGTAAAGGTGCAGATACAACGCGACTTCAGATGTAATTTGAAAAAAATAAAAATAAGTCGTTTATTTTAAGTTTATAATGTTTTGCGTACTTATTTGTTGTTATATTGTAAAATTTGTATTTTATTTTGCACTTTGACAATATTTTGTTTTAGTTCATCCATATAAAAAAAATAGTTATCAAGATATACGTTAATTTGTAAGGGATATGATTTAATCATTGTCTTGTTTAAATTTACATAAAAATATCTATTGCGATTTCTAATTTTTATGTTGCATCTTAACTATCAAATATATGTTTCATAATTATGATATATAATCTGAATAAAGTTAATAAACCATGGTAAAAATGCATATTTGTTGTAGTTCTTTCAAATTTAACTTGATTCAGTTTTTCTATTAGGCATGATTTGTGTATGTTAAATTCAAGAAGTATAAAGTAGTCTAATTGAAATGCTGAGACGAACAAATCTTGTTCAATATGCAAACAATAATTTTATAAACTACTTAATTTAACTATATTATCATACAAAGAAGATTCCTCACAATTTTTTGATATATACATTTTGTTTTCAGTTTTATCTTTTAAATATTATTACGATTTAAATTAATTATTCTTTCAATTTTATTCGACTTTTAAAAAAAATAACTATTTTTTAAACTAAAATACCTATTTATAATAAAATTATTTACAAAAACAATAAAAAAATTATAACGAAATTATTAAAATTTGTCTTTTAATTATAATAATAATAATAATAATAATTTTATTACTTTTTGGTATCATAAAAAAAAAAGCAACACACATCACGTATATTTTCACTAATTAGCCTTAAAAGGTTTACTCTATCAGCGTTAAACAACTTTATAGACTTTTGTAACACAATTTCCATACGTTATAATATTTGATTTAATAACGCAACTTTCATTTTTAAGATTTATTTTAAAATATTAAAGAAACATACTAAACTATCTCCTTTGCAAGTCTTTATTTTTTAGTTTCTTTTAGATCTTTGTATAACTTTTACTATAATGATATTTTAAAGATCTATACTTTAATTACTTTTTTATTTGATTCTCGGATCTCTCAAAAATTACATTTTAATTAATTAATATTTTATTTAATTATTTATATTTTTAAGATAGAAAACATCTCATTTACTTTTATAATTCATAGTTATAAATTTTATATCTTATTAGACTTTTATGGTTAAACTCATAACCTTATATATGGTCCTAGTTATAAAAATTTCTTCATAGCACCAATTTAGAAATTGAAGGTCTCGATATTGTAGAAAAAAAATAATGTTAAAAATTATACGATTAAGTTACATTAAAAAATCACTATTTTAAAACTTAAAATTTAAAATTTAAAATTTAAATTTATAAAAAAAATATATATATATCATTGAAATATACTGACATGACTTAAAGTTCAAGATTTTAGATCTTAAAAAAATTGATTGTAATAATAAAATTAGTTTTTTTAAATATCAACAATAAAATAAAAATATTAGTTATAATATAATCAACGTAAAATCTTTTAAAAATAATGTACTTAAAAATAAATTAAAGTATATATTATAATTCCTTCCATGTCCCAATATATAATATAATAAATTCAGACTAATTAGTATTATAAGTTGTAATTTAAAAAAAAAACGACAAGTTGGTTGAATCCTTTTGATTCTTTTTTATAATGAAAACACCATCAATAACTTAAAAAAAATATATTATTTTCACAGTTTTTAATTATAAGAATACCTTTCTTTAACTCAAGAAATATTGAACATAATGACTTTGACCAAGTCAATAACCTGAGATGGGACATGAGGTAGTAATTGAGTCCAATTGTTAATTGAGCCGAGATCTAGATTTTGTACTCTTAAAATCAATATTGATTAAGAAGTTTTTTATTTTATGAATTGATGGGAATAGATTTTAGAAGAAGAAATATATATTATTTTTGGGATAAGGTATTAAATTTTGAAGTGAAAGTTAAAATAAATTTAAGATATCCAACTCATTTTGGGATTTGACCAGATCATACATGTTGGAAGACCATAAATTATTTAAATTAGGGAAGAAGTGATTAGTTACTTAAACTTTTGTCTATACAAACTTGAGAATGCAAAACTTAAATTTTTAGTCAAATGCAAAACTTTATATTTTTTTTACTCTGGTTTATTTGCTTTCATTTCATCGTTAATATAAATTAAAATTTCTATTAAAAATTATCACTTTATTTTCTTATTCCTTTGACGTGAAAACAAAAAGTTAACTTTAAAGTGAGATAGAATTAATTAACTTATTTTATTTTACTTAAATATAATTAGATGTATAATTAAACTGATCTCCATTTAACTTTTTCTATTTAAATGAAAGATTAATTTTAAGAATTTTCCAAAAGAAAATACAAGTGTAAGTAAAGTAATTTATGTTGACCAATAAATAAAAATAAACAATTATATGCAGATTGAGTTAATAAAGAAATTAAACAAAGTCATGCATGCAAAATTTTGTATTTTCTCACGTGGATTTAAAAAGGTACAGAGTGGCAGAGATCTTAATAGGAAGGGAACTATTTTCCTTGTAAGGACGGTCAGAAGAACACGTGAAGACACGTGCACATTGGAAACCAAGTGAACTCAGTAATGTCTTTAACCCTAAAAATAACAAATATATATTTTTCTTCCTTTTGTTTAAACACAACTAATAATGTGAAACATAAGAACATTGCGTTTTACAATGGGTAATAATGATATTTTAATAATTTTTTTACAATAGAACACATATTACTGTTTTATTGATCTGTTTGAATTTATTTTAAAAAAATATTTGAAACAAACCAATTATAAAATATCACGTTATTAAAAAGTTGTAAAAAAGAGTTAAAAAATTTCTCATTCTATTTTTCCACTAAGAAACTAAGATGGTTGTTGATTTGACATATTCCATGCAATCATGTGATAGGAATTTCACTTTAAATTTTCATAAATATTTGTGGCACTGAACTGAATCCTTAAATAACTTAAAATAACATTTGGACATGAATCCCTTAATTGTCTCTTTCAAACCTATAGATAAATTATTGTATGACAAAGTATTTTTAAAAATAAAATAACTACTAATTGAAATTTAAAATAATTCTGTAACGGGAAACTAAATATATTTGTGTTATGGATAGCATCTTTTATATAGGAGCTTCCTACATTTTCATTTTCAACAATGAATTAATGGAAACACAATTTGGTCACCCTTTTCATGAACATGAGTCCGAAAATACATAGAGTCCGCTGCATATTGTAAATAATTAGTAGACAAGAAAATGTGTTCGAAAAAAAGAGAGTATTTATTGATGACAAGGCACACTTGTAGTTCACGTATTCTAGTATCTATTTATTTATTTATTAGTTGCGTTGAGGAAGTTACTTGAGAAGAATACAATACTATTTGAATGTTTTTGTTATATTGATGTTTTTCTGATACACAATCAGTGTTGACGTTTTGATGTTTACCTGAACACGTCTTTATTATTTAGTTTTTTCTTTTTGTGTAAAGTTATATTTGGGAAATACAATTTATAATTTAACACGTTTTCACCAAACTTTAAATATTTTAAATGACTAATCACCAGTAAAGAGTCGAATTGGGTATAGATAGTGTCTATCTGTAATCTGGTTCGACAAAAAAAAAAAATTCATCCTTTATCTGACTCGTTATCTGCACGAATATCCGATATCCGTGGATATCGACATATAGCACAAATGTTTTAAAAAAATATATTTTTATAAATTATTAAAATAAAATTTAAATAGAATTACAAAAAATATATAAAATATAAAAATTAAATTAAATATAAATTAAAATTAAATTAAATATAAATTAAAATTAAATTTTAATTAGATTTAACCTTGTAAAATATAAATTAATGTTAATTTTAATGAAATTTAATTTAATAAAATATAAATTAAATTTTGATTTTTTATTTTTTGCAAGTAGTGGATATCTGAGAATACAAATAGTTTAACACTCACACCTAACTTGTTTATAAGTGAATATTAAAATATTCGTTATCCACAATAATAAATATTCGCGGGTATTAACTATTTGTTGCGGATTTTTGTCGGTATAAAATTTTTTGCCTTCCATACTAACCACTAATGTTCCCACTCAAAACGAGAAAAAAAAAGAAAGTCACTACCAAAAAATTTCATATAAGACCTTAATTTAGAAAAAAAAAAAAAAGCTTAAATCATGTCGATCATATAATGATAAAAATAGTTACCATTTTTTTTATAATTGAGACCTTAAGTTATATCTTTTAGACTTTATCTTTTTGTAACTTTTATTTTGATATAAAAGTTTTACTAGACAAACATTCTAATGAATGTTTTATTTAATTACTAAAAAAGTACATTTTTAAAATAAAAAATATTTTTATATTTTTATGATTCAAAATTTTAAATTGGATTGATAGGTTAACAATAAGTTGTATTCTTGTAAGGCCAGATGGAAACCATAAATCAGGGATATCCCAGTTCTTACGAATATGACATGTTGCTAAAATGATTATCTCGAAGTTAGTGTAATTTGTGTCAAAATTTCTAACTTGGGACGATACTAGAAGTTCAAACACATGCATTTCTCTGCAAGTTTATGTGTGTAGAATAAAGAAGAGATGAAATTTGTTGGGCAGTAGAAATGAACAGCGTCCCTCCTCCATCCAAAAAGAGAAGTGACATTAAGCATAACCCAGTAGCGCGGTGAAGTGACGGAAAAGAGACAGTAATGTGAAAATTTAAGGATTTTTTTAGAAAAACTTAAACTTTGCGTGTGTGAGCTCTTTTCCCAAGTAAACTGTCTAATAACAGCTGTTGCTTCCATGCCATATCCATGTGCCTCTTTTCCCTCACGCAAATGTTACTATTTATATTATTTTCCTCAGCATAGTGGTCCAATATTTCACTACAACCATGGAAACCATTAACTAGCTGCAGGTATATGCTCAACAACAGGGACACATGTGCTCCCATCATATTAAATGACCAAAAGTATTTCATCCCAATAATATAACCTGAGTCAACAAGCTTCGAGACCAAGCTTGACTTTCAGTTACAATTTTAAATGTGAAAACGAAATATGCAAACAAAGAAAGTTAGATCATATATGTTACATTCAACCTAGAAATTCACAATAGTATCTGAAGTCACCACTACACACGGGCTCTTGCTGTCTGCGACTTCTCAGTAAAGGAATTATATATTATTCAGTATTGGAAGAGAAGCACTCTTCGCAATATGAATGCAGATTATCAGGGAATGACAAAGGAAGATTTTTGGTAATTTTGGAGAGAGAGGATGAGATTTTGAAACTATAGGTTAATGAAAAGTTGAGGAAAAGTGGTGGGGGAAATTTCTTCTGGCAGACGCCACAAGGCCCATAGGCGTAAAATCTTTGACTAATGTGTGAAACACTTTTTGAAAGTGGGAAAACAAAAGGGAAACCTTGTCTGTTTTTTTTCTTTCATTTGCTCAATCTCTTTCCACTGCTTTTGAAGAAGCCAAATGTGAATATGTGTCGGTTCTGAAACCTTTGATATATCCAACACAACAACACTGCACATATATTTGACTTTGCCATAAGCCACTGCATCAGGAATTCAGGACCCACCTAAAATTTTTCCCTAACGTTAGACCACTGCCACACTTCCTCTGCCCTAAGCTTTTCAAATAAGATAGGCGGACAGTCAACATCTTCCCTCAACGGTCAGCCCTTTGATTAAGGACTCATATGGTGCGCTGCATGTGGGGGTGCCTGTCTCACACCTTTTCTGTATCATTTCATTATGATTTAATTTGTTGAAAAAAAATTACCCCTTTTTTCTTCATTAACCTTGTTTATGTCTGGTTTGCTTACTAGGAAAAAGAAAAACAATTAACTTTTATTTCCTATCTAATTACCAAACAAAACCAGTAAGCAGATTTTCTTTCTTTTGTACCTTGCTCAGTTGAACTCCACCTATGTGGGTGTGTTAATGATCATTTTGTCCTTTTGGATTAATAACGTGTGAATGATTGATTGAATGTAAAGAACAATTATCACTAAAGTTCTGATAAAAAAATTTCTGTTCCAAGGTTTTTTTCTTCTGTAGGGACAACCACTTTTTTCAAAAGAATAGCCAGGAAATTCTCAAGTTGATTTTCAGCCCAACATATTAATTACCATGAAACTGTGCAACATACAATATGTGCACATTTAAGTATGTAATGCACCTGTTCGTACTGATACCATATTATATATATATATATATATATATATATATATATATATATATATATATATATATATATATATATATTCTGTTGTTATCCATATCAATTCAAATTTCTTCTAAAAGGATTATATGTGTGCAGTATTTCTAGGTAATTATGATCTATCTGCATCAAGGTAGAACACATGATTTAGAAAGTCTGTGCAGTGTGTATTATTGAAGTTTGAGAATATTAGACAAAAAATGTAATATAAAAAGGAACGAGAAAAAAGTACTGTTTTTTATTCCATGACAAATTAGTGGTCTCTTTTAAGGACTCAATAACAAGTTTTTTTGGTAGGCTCCTTCATTGATTATGATGAAAATAGAGTACAACTATTGCTTGTACATATACAAATCTGAAATATTTAAACTTTTCAATCATTTATGATAGGATGCTTATGGCATTAAACACATGGTGCTATCACTGTTCATGACGGTCATACACTGTTTAAGGTCTGTAATTTTTAAATTGGATCATACGCTGCTGTAACGTAAAATATAATAGGAGCAGTGTCCAAGACACTTGAACAATTTTCTAGCCTAACTCTCTCTGGGAACCTCTGAGAAATTCACCAACTCCGTAGTCTGAGCTAAGACTCCACCCTCCAACCTTAATAAAGAAAACAGGTTTTTGTCAACATTTTCATTGAATTTCAAGACCTTAATGTATTGTCCACCTCACCCCCACCACACCACCCTCATTTAAACACCATCTAGCTTTGCTATCTTCTCCCTTCTCCATACTCCTCCAGTTTTCATTGGTTTAATAGTCTTGAATCTTTCAATCACTCGTTAACTCTGTTCACTCCCATATTCTACTTGATAACAATCATAGCTTACCTCAAGTAGTACACACAGTACACAAGCTTTAGATTTCAAACAGCTGATATTTATTTTCAACCTAAACTCTTACATTGGGGAGTCATTCTATTCATGTCTTTTGCTTATGTTCAAGATCTGAGAGAACCGATTGGTCTGCATTTTTGTCTTTGACATCTGGGATGGATCTTGCAAGCAGAAGATACTTGATTTATGTCTCACAACATGTGTCACAATCGGAAGCACTTTCTCCAGTCACAAGTCCAGGGGGTTCGTTCTTTCATCCTCATCAGCATTCTTCTAGCACCAGTTTTCCCATAATTGCGATTGCCATAATAGGAATAATGGCCACGGCTTTCTTGCTTGTGAGCTACTACATCTTTGTGATCAAATGCTGCCTCAATTGGCACAGAATTGATATTCTAAGACGTTTTTCTCCATCTAGAAGGCGTGAAGATCCATCACCAATGTACTCACCAGGCACAGAAGCTCGCGGACTGGATGAGGCAATGATCCGGTTAATCCCTGTGATTCAATACAAGACACAAGGGGATGATAGAGAATCTGGAGAATGTGCTGTTTGCTTGAATGAGTTTCAAGAAGATGAGAAACTCAGGATTATACCAAATTGCAGTCATGTGTTTCACATCGATTGCATAGATGTTTGGCTTCAGAGCAATGCCAATTGCCCTCTCTGTAGAACAAGCATTTCCTTGACAAGCAGATTCCACGTGGAGCAGCTTCTTGCACTAAGGTCTTCTTCCCCTCCGGATCAAACTCCGACTAGGGAAAACCACATAGGAGGAGATGAAGATTTTGTTGTAATTGAATTAGGTAATATCCATGACAGAAGCCAAAATTTGCGAGAGAGAGGAAATGGTTTGGAGTTACCATCACCAACATCTCTTATTAGTTCTTGTACGCCAAGGAAATTGGAACAAGGAAATGTGCAGAAGAAAGCAATGAAACTGCATAAAGTGACGAGCATGGGAGATGAGTGTATTGATATTAGAGCTAAAGATAACCAGTTCTCAGTGCAACCAATCAGAAGGTCTTTCTCCATGGACTCATCAGGGGATAGACAGTTCTATTTAGCAGTTCAAGAAGCTCTGAGGCTGCAGAACAGGCAAGTCAATGAAGTCAGCACCACCGAAGGCTGCAGTGGTAGTGCTAGCAACAGAGTCAAGAGATCATTCTTTTCCTTCGGACATGGAAGTAGATCCAGGAGTTCTGTGCAACCTGTTTCTTTGGAACCCTGAAATTTCTCTTTTCCCCTCCCTCTTTCCATTATGTTTGCAACTTGCAAGTTTCTTAGGTCTTTACTTTTTTTTTTTTCTGAGATAGAGATGTTACCATGTTAGATGATGAACAGGTCATAGGATTGTATGACACACAAATATTCAATTGCATTTAATTTTAACTTGAAACCATCATTGCTGTATTTGTATGTTTCTGAGTGTATAAAATGGCTTCGTGTTGTGGTTCTGTCTGGTTGCTTCAAATGACAAGGAGATATGATAATGAGCATCATTGCAGAAATCATCAAAGAATAGCTTTCTAAAGAAATATACTTTTCCACTTTGGATCGATTAAGTGCACGTTTGTGCTTAGTTGCGTTTAAGGTAACTGGACATTAATTCTTCAAAAACAACAATGTTATTACTCTTGAAATAGGATATTTTTCTTGAAAAATTTTCAATCGCAACTATGTTAATATTACTTTTAAAAAAAAATCAGTTATGCAAACCTAATTGAAATACAAAAATCAAATTGAAACGCAAACATGCCATAAAAATAATAGAAATAAGGAAATATGGGTTTGAAGTAAAAGTAATGGTAGAAAAAGAAGTAAAAGAGATACCAAAATGGAGAATCCAAGGTTGCATATGAAGTAGATAGATGAAGGTGTCCCAAGGTTTATTTTAATAGAAGGGGGAGGGTGGGAGTCCTTTTTCCATTGATAATAATATTCAGCCACCAAAATTATATTTTTGTACACAGTGTGTGTGTGTGTGTTGTAATGCTGGTGGATGGAAAGATAAGTTTGGTCATATTTGGTTGGTTTGGTGATGGTTTTTGTTCCACAGTTTCATCTGTTTCCAGCTTGTAAGAATCAATCATTAATTTGCGGTTGAAATATTATATTAAGTAATGAAGGAACATCCAAATTTATTGGTGGTAGTAGTTCATCAATCATCGTTGTAGTTATGATTTTGCCCTACCAAATATTTGTCTGCACATAGTAATTTCTGAAGGTTGATGAGAGGGGAAAATGTAAAGATTGATACGAAGTTTTATTACCTATTGTTTTACTTTATGTCGAAAGCATCCTCTGCTATGTTTTTCTGATAATAGAGTCCCCCAAAATCGTGGTCTGTTTGAAGGCCATGTGCACGTAAGCATGGGCAGAGCTACACGATCTGCTGCACATTTCAGGAACCCGTGAGATGCTACATCTTTGTCAAAAAGGGAAGGGAGAAAAAACACAACCAAAAGTTTAAAGAAGGTAATCCCCAAAAACAGAAAAAATAATCTTCTATGTCATGGGTCCTCACTGTCTTGTGTTTTCTAAATCAGCTCAACGTTTTTTCTTCTGTGTGAATTTATTTTAAAAAAAGAAAATAATATTTTCACACTAATTTTTTGATATCATTTTAACAATGCATACGTGTCAAAATTTGGTTGGACGATTTCAAATTAAAAAAAAAAAACTTTAATTTTTCTCTTCTAAATATACCCTTGTCTCAGTTTTTTTTAATTTGAAATCGTCTAACCATATTTTGACATATGTACAGTGTCAAAATGGTGTTAAAAATTAGTGTCAAAATATCATTTTCAAAAAAAAAAAAAGTTCTTCGAATAAGACCACACAATGGGTTCAAGATTTGATATCATTTTCTCTCAATTCCACCTGCCTTTTCTTTTTTTCTGTCAGAAATTTTCACTTGTTTTTTCAGTGTATAGGAATATTCTACCAAAAACAAGAATGCATACGAAAAATAATTCTTAGAATCGCCTATACACGCTTCCTAAAACTTTCTTTAAGTAATTTCGACACGTTCCTAAAATAACCTTTTTTGGTGTGACAACGGCAGGTATGGAAACACTCTGATACTGTGACATGCAAAATTAAATAGATTAAATATTATTTTAGTCTATGAATTTTAATATAAAATTAGAAGTTAAATTTTAAAAAAATAAATTCATATAATCTTTCTAATTTAATTATATTAATTTTTTGACTTGTTAATAAATGTTTTCACACACTTCAGTTAAAATGTCAATTTCATATGTCATTTAACATTACTTAAATAGAAGTTAATATATTTAAGTTAAGAAAATTACACCGGCTTATTTTTAAGATAGAAAATTAAAATATATTAAAATTTCAAACAAAAATAAATTTTAATTTTACATTTAAGTTCACGATCTGAAAAAAAATAAATTAATCCTGACAAAATAATAAAAACAAGTCAACACTATGGTAAAAATTAAAAAAGGTTTGATAAAACAAAAACAAAACATGAAATAAACAAGGAAAGAGATAAAATAATGAAAGTAAATGAAAAATTGAATAAAAAAAATAATGACGAAACTTAATTACTTTTTAATTCTACTTTTCTTACTTTTTTAGTTAAACATATCAAATTATGTTCTTTTTCTCTAATCATTTTCTCCCTTCCCTCCGAATGTGAGATAGTTTAAAATATGTTCAAATATTTAATACATGTTGATTAATCTGGAACAGCTTTATAACTATTAACTAACCACGCGTATTCGGCGGGTACAGGTAAAAAGAAATGGATGAAATCTGTTAAATATTAGTATAACCGAAATTAGTAATAATTATGGTATAATAAAAGTCTGCTATTTCATAATTACCTTTCCTCAATGATGATAAGAAAGAGCTGTCTTTTTAAGATAATAGGGCTTAGGTGGCTGAATTTGGATCAAACTAGTTGCTTGGATTTTTAATTTATCGGAAAGGAAGAAACATCCTTTCATAATTTGGTTATTTTCTTTTCTTGTTCACATTTATTCAGGTCAGCGATTGGGCTTCATAGGCCTTTCTTTTTAATTGTATTCACACGTCAGTTTCTTCCTGCACCTCCATATCATTCTTCTGCACCTATATTAAAGAAACTTTCTATCTTATCCTTATTGAATGATATTCCAAAAGTAAAAACTGAATTTTGGATTATGTAATTCATAATTTTTTTTTCTTAAATTAGTTTCCAAATTATATAATTCAAAATTAAAAATAAGTTTGTGGATAGTTAGTTCGAAAGTTATTTTTTTTCTATAAATTATATTATTTAGAAGTTAGTTTTAGCTTTAGATTGTACAGGGTCTAACAGTTTTTCTTTTTAAAGATAAAAAATAGAATTTTATTAATGTAGGGGTACAGGGAGAAATACATGGAGGTGTTGAAAGAAACTGCCCATCCACACTCTTCTGTGTCTTTGGAACGACTACAAATGGAATTTTTCTTCTTGCACCTCCTTTTTTTTTATAAAATTTATAAACGTCTGCCCTCGTTAAAATTATGATAAAGCTAAAACTTATCTATGCACCTTAATTTTTTTAATGTATATTTTGAAAAGTATTTTCAAATTTGAAAATACACATCGAATGCATTAAAAAAAATTCTAAAAATTATTTTTGAATCCTAAAATTCTTATCTGATCGTATAATTGAGAATATAATTATAAATATATACATTACATAATACGTTTCTAAATTTAGAAATTCGTCTTAAAATATACATTTTGGAATGATTAAAATAAAATATATTCTGGATTCATTTCCGAGTATATTAAAAAATTACATTCTGAAAAGATAATCCCAAATGTATCTCACGCACCCACTAAATTCTGCCCAAACCTCTCTTCTTCTTCCAACAATTGCAGCATGGGATAGAGATGGAGAGCCAGGTCATGTTTGTCGTGTTGAGTGAGATAAGCGCTAAGCTAAAACCTTGGATAAGATCAATTGCAGCGCCACCAACTTCTTCTATACGTCTATCCTTTCTTCCATTTTCCTTCTTTTCCACCCAAACATATTACAATATTCTAAATGTCTAGTAATTCATCATCATCAATTATTATAACTTTAATCTATCTCTTCTTAATTTTAAATTTTAACATAGCATAGTTATTCCATTCTCATGACTCAATAGTCTTTTTTGGATAAAACACTAAGTTCAACTAAAGATTGATGGTTATGTTACAAGACAAAATACTTCTTTTTTTAATTTTATAAATTGAAAAATGTTTGTTTTTTTTATTCTAGTAACTTAAATTACATTCTAAATAAATATGTTCTATTTTACATATTTAGATTACCTACTAATTCTATTATGATAATATACCAGTTATCGTAAGAGAAAATAATCTACACACTACTTTTTTTTTTTTTTATATATTATAATTGAGTTAGAAAAGCTATAATAACAATAAAAACAAGTGTACTTTTTTTTTTTACTGTGAAATTAGGCAAAACCCTACTTTTACTTTGAAAAGTAACTTCTAAAACAGCAGCTTTAACCTTGCTGGTGTTCATCTCGGATTAAACTGTGTTGTTTTTTTAGTTTTCAGGCGGTACAGCAAACAGAGCACATGCACTGTCCTTCTTCCATACATCATTTCCATCTCCATACCTAAACACACACGCCACCTTCAACCCATCACAATGAAGATAATGGTAGCCGTCAAGCGAGTGGTCGATTACGCCGTCAAAATCAGGGTCAAGCCCGACAAGGTAAGAAACTCACTCACAAACTCACCTTTTTTCTTTTTCTTTTTTCTCTCCGCTCCCAATTTGGCTCAACACGACGCCGCTTTGCAGACGGGGGTGGTGACCCAGAACGTGAAAATGTCGATGAACCCCTTCTGCGAGATCGCCCTGGAGGAGGCCCTTCGCATCAGAGAGTCTGGCTTGGCCTCCGAAGTTGTCGCTGTCAGCATCGGACCCTCTCAATGCGTAGATACTCTCCGAACGGGTCTTGCCATGGGAGCCAACAGAGGCATCCACGTCGAGTCCACTGCTTCCCTGTTCCCTCTTTCGGTTGCCAAAATCTTCAGAAAGCTCGTGGAGATTGAGAAACCCGATCTTCTCATCCTTGGCAAGCAGGTATCACTACTACTGTTATCCTTTCTTGTGTTTGTGGAAATTCAGGTTTTTGTTTGTGCAAGTGTTCTGGGGATAAGTAGAAATTGGTGCTTCAACTTGTGTTGTTTTCTATAAAGTGTTCTTGCTATTTTTTTTACAGGCTATTGATGATGATTGCAATCAGACAGGGCAGATGGTAGCAGGACTCCTCAACTGGCCTCAAGGGACTTTTGCTTCAAAGGTTAGCGTTGTCCATTTCATTATTTGCATAATTAGTAAACAATGTCTTCATGACTATCCATGATGTGCTTAAGTTACATGTCATCTTAATGCACTGTATTCTGATTACTTTACTGTTTCTCTCCTCCATTCTTCCCAATTTGGTCAAAGCTAAATGCTTTTCTTTGAACACCAAATGGGTTCCTTCAAATGTAATGACGTTGATTGGGTTTTCTCATTTTTCCCCCTACTATTTATCACTGCCCTGTCCATCAAGAATAGGGTTATTGATGCCTTTGTGAAGTCATTAGGCGTTAGTATAGGACTTCCTTTGTTCATTTTATTTTAGGATGGGTATATACATGACATGTTAAATTGGGTATGTGTATATGGCAAACCAACCACTAATAGCATGCTTGGTTCTGTCCCCATCCCAGATAGTAGTGGTTTGTGGGAAAGCTCCAACTTCTTAGAACGAAGAACTTAGTAGTGGCTTTTCCACAACCCATGGTTTGGGGATTTTCAAAGCCTAAATTTAAGATATTATCTTGGAATAAAAAGAAAAATAGACGGGGAACTGAAGCTCTAATGGTTATGGGTATTTGTATGTGTTTTAATGTTTTCTACCGAAGGGTATTAATAGTAATGCCTCAACCACACGGGTATCATAGATGATTTTAGGAATCATGCTGTTTTGTCAAACTCGTTTACGAGAGTGTTCTACTGAATGTGAAAAATCTGAAATATATTTCTTGTTACCTCTTCAATATTCTTGAACATTGATTGAACTTATCCCAGATTCCTTGTAAGATCAGACCTTGTGCCATCCTTTTACCTCAATTTTTCTATCAAAAGTAGTTTAGAATTTGGTCATTGTTGTTTCTAGTGTAAAACTGTTTTGTAACAAAAATTATTGATCAAGTTACTTAACCACTGCTTTCAGTAAAGTTCTCTCTATTTGCCACTTGATTTTCTTGAAAGGATACTGCTTGGTTTGAATTAGAGTAATCAAGTTTTGATGTGGTAGAATTTCTTAATTTTTGGTTATGTAGACACATAGAACAGATTTGTAGCAGATGCCAAAGAAAATTTGCAGTTCAGTGCTCCTGTTTTGATAATACTTTCTAGGCTAAAATATGAAATCTTCTTTCTTCCGATCAAATTATTTTATAACTAACTGATGCTTTCCAGTAGGTTGTTCTTGATAAAGAGAAACGGGTTGCCACAGTGGACAGAGAGGTTGATGATGGTATAGAAACTGTGCGTCTGAACTTACCAGCAGTAATAACGTAAGTGTCATATTCTTTTATCCACCCTATCTATATTTCTAAGAAGCCTTGCCTTTTTATACTTGCTCTCATCTGGGTTTATCTTTATCACATGGTGGTGACCTAAGACCCATTTATTTTCTACTTTCTTTTCATTTCATTCATAACTAAATTCAATTAACCAATTGGATCATGAAGCATCGTACAATCTTTTATAAACTAACTTCTCCCTAAATTGGTAAGAAAAGCTTTCTCTTTGACTAATGTTGCTGGTTTGTTTGCATGTGATTGAAAAGAAGGAATGTCATGTTAAATGTAAGATTGTAGTTTTCGTTTTATTTTCTGTATTGTTTAGCATGAGAGTGTTTGAAATCACAAGTATGGTAGAATTTGTTTTTAATGCTATGTTTTCTCCTTTCTATTTTTGGTTTTTTAGTTGCTTGATACTGAAGGAGATAACATTTTTGAGACTGAGTGTAAAGCTTGAGTAAAAGTGCACTCAGCGTTGGAAATTTATATACATGAATGATTACAAACCTAATAAATACAAAACAAAGTTGTTACATGTGTCATCTTTAAATTTTGATCTATTCATAACTATTCTTGAAATTTCTCTGGGATGATGAAATTTCTTGAAGTTTCTTAATTGTTCTTACAAGATTATCTCTTATCAAGCAACCATGCTGAGAGTATAAGGATGTCGAAAGTTTTCTGAATTTTCAGGCTGGTATCTGGTCCTTGCACCCTCTGAAGAAAAAGCAATAAATTGAACTCGAAATGCACAATAATATTATTCATTTTAGCAACTTACTGCATATGCATTACTATAATACAATAGAAACGCTGTCACTAGTGCCTCATTTGAGATTCAAATACTTAAGAGGAATATCGTGAGGATGATTCTTTTCTGTTAAACCTATGCTTTGGAACATGTGTGATCACAAAAAGTAAACTATATACATCAGTCAAAGTGATTCAAATGAGCAGAGAGACATAAGAATCCATTTGCGTTTACCTAAGATGAAATGTTTCATAAATACTTATTTGATAGGAATCTTGATATACATAGTTGGACATATTGTGTTGCTCTTGGATGACTTGGTGACTTTTCTTCATGCAGCACCGATCTGAGATTGAATCAACCAAGGTATGCGACTCTTCCAAACATAATGAAAGCAAAGTCGAAACCCATAAAAAAGTTCACTCCGGAGGAGTTGAATGTGGAAATCAAATCTGATTTGGAGATAGTTGAAGTCACAGAACCTCCCAAGAGAAAAGCAGGGGTTATTCTTTCATCTGTGGATGAGCTGATCGACAAACTAAAAAATGAGGCTAATGTCATTTGATTATTCTCTCTTTACCCCAGTTACTTCTCAAGAAAAGATGAATAATCATGATCCGACATTCTTTTACATTTGATCAATTAACACGATAAATTAAATGGTGTTCCTTTTTACTTTATAGTAAATTTCAATTTTTTTACTGTGCCTGGATAAAAAAATTCTTCAAAGACAATTCATTTCAAAATTGAAATGGTTTTAATTTAAAACAATTCATCCTCAATTAATTTTAATTTCTTTAGAATTACTACTAAATCCCTTATCCAAACACATTTCAGTTTGGTAGGATCATTTCATGCTAAATTCCGTCATATTTTGTTCAATGCATACTAACTTAAACTTGAGACATTTCATTAGTTATTAGGCACCCAGGTGTGGGAAAAAAAATCAAATATTGATATTCAATTTATAATCTTATCCTATCCAAGTCATTTAAGTTCATTTCAATGAATCCGATCGAATTCAAAATCTATATTTTTTATTTTTAAAATCCAATCCAATTTATTAAATTTAGATTGGTTTTCCAATTAAAAAAAATGAAAAATCAAAGTTCATCCTAATAAACTATTTAGTCAGAACAATTTTTTTGATGGTTTCAGGATGAATTGTTTACTCAACAGAAACTTTTGTTTGTTCAGCTGAGTCATTTCTTACTCGATCTATAAAATGTTTTTCTAGTTTAGGATATGATATTGAAACATCATTATATGAAAAAAGCATAGATAAGTCCTCATATTACCACATGATAAAAAATGACAAATCTCCATGATAAGAGTTGGTTCCAGTTAAAGTTTTTTTACTATATTCTGCAGTCCGATAACATGTCTGTATTTCTGTAACCATGTTGTCCTTTCATCTCTTCTAAAGAACAAATTTTCTTGAAATTTTTAAGACAAGACTAATGATAATCATTGATACGAGAATTGGTTAGTTTTGTTGTTTGATTGATTTAGAAAAAGGCATCTTCCTGACAAGTTTTGATGATGGTACTTTGAATAAATTAAATTTATAGTAGAAGTTTCGCAGATAGTTATTTCCTTACCAAAAATCAACTTTTCGTGATTGGTAGTAATTTTCTACATTCTGATCATTTTAGTTACGAAGTCATGTTCTTGTAAGTGTAGTTAGTGGGTTAATTTTATAATGTAAGAGAACTCTCATCTTCACGTAATTCAAGTTCTCATCATGGAGAATTGAAAATAAGGACAACTATGGTTAGGAATTTAAAAGTAGAGTATGAAGTTTTACATTCAAGAAGATAAAGAAGGATAGCATATACAGAAAATTTTGAATTAAAAATAATATTAAGTCTTTGATATATGACTGACTCATAATTTTAAATTCATTTAATCAATTTTTTCTTAAAAATTATAAATAATTTCATTGTTCAGCACTTTAAAAAGCATTAAACAAAAAATCTAATAAATCTTAAAATTGATATATCAAACCACTAAACATTGTTCAGCACTGATGGAAACTGTTAATTTGGCTTTTAAAATATAAATTGTAAGGTAATGTCAACTTGTTTCTGAACCACTAAAATTGAAAATAATTTGTAAAATTGAAGAATTCAATCTAATTAGTTCAACTATAGATTTTTTCTTTTCAGAAATAATATTTAAAAAAATATTATCTAAATACTCCTATTTATTCTATTTTTCACACTAATATGGATCCCAGTAGCAGTAGGGAACTCAGAATTCGGAGAACCAAATTCCCAACTTTATTTGGTATCTTTGGCCACAAAAACACATGGAATTTAGTTTCTTGGGGTCGAATTTTGGAAGGTTTTTATAACTTTGTTTTGTCATGCTATGTTATGAGAGGTGTTTGAAGGTTTCGTTTAACTAAAAATAAATTAAATTTATAAGTATAAATCTTATTTTATAAGATCAAGATATAAGATAGAGTTAGAATTAAAATTTATAATATGATATTAAGTAAGAAATAGAGTTTATTCAAGAGTTGTTTAAATATTTTAGAAATTTAAAACAAATTTAACAATGATATATTTTTATTTACTAATAAAATAATTTATGTTAAAATATATTATAATTTTATTTAATTTTTTGTGATTTTTGTCATACAAAATTATTTAATAACTTTTTTCAACAGATAATAAAATCAATCTATTTAATATTTATTGAAGTATTGTTGACCTTAAATAAAATTTTATTATATTTAGTTTTGAAAAAGTCCTTTCAATACTTAAATTCTTAACATTACTGTACAAGTTATATATGCATTTAAAAAATATTCTTAAGAATGTCAATCGATTTATTATTTTTCAATCCTATACTTTTTTAAGATATTTAATTATGAAAATAAATTTAATCTATCAAGATATAACAAATTATCATATTTCAAAGATTTTTTAAAATTTAAGAATATTTCTTTTAAAAGAATACATTCTAAAGACTTTACCTTTTTAAGACTAAATAAAAAACCAAAAATATCTTTATATATTTTAATATGTTCAATTTTTGAAGATATTTTATAATTTCATTCTCATTTGATATAGTATGTAATCTAGCTAACCTAGCGTTCTGTTTATAACTAGAATAACAAAACTAATCATACATATTAAATACTTAGTTATTTTTATATGTAAAAGTGAATGAATGAATGAGTAATACCTCTTTTCTCTCCAGCAGCTTATGTGTATTCCCTTCCTAAGTGTAGGCGCGTGTGTTGAGAAGCAAGTGCATGTCCTGCATAGAGAGAGAAGAGAGATCTTTTCTTTCTATTCTATGATTAATATTTTCTCTATAAAACTTAAATTTGTTCGGTCAGTCGAAAAGGAGTTTAGGATTTAGGGTAAAAGGAGTTTACATGTAGATTACACAAACATCAATAATATTTAAATAATAAATTAATGGATTTTTCATCTTTACATAATGTTATATTTTTTAATTTCTATTTAATGTGTGACTTAGAGAGATTTTCAACAAATCAATGTATCAATTTCTAAAGTAATTTTTTTTTTTGGCAAAAGCCAGTGTATATTCAAATCCATTTCCTCATTATTTCAAAAAATGAATAAAGACCTTTTAATTGTTCAATTACTTCATCAGTACACATATCTTTTTTTATTGTAAATTCTTACTACCTAAGTTAACTGCAAATAGAATGTCGTAATGAATATTCATATCTAACAAAAGTTCAAAGTTTTCTAGCTCATGTTGTTGAAAAGATAGTTTCATTTTTTATTTTAGGACCATCACTAACTTGATTATTTTCTTTTGAAGTTTTGAATAGACCAATTCATATTTTTTAGTTTATATATCTATATATTTTCATAGAAAATTAAAAATTAAATATATAAAACACTACTAAAAATAAGTATATAAAAAGAATGAGTTAAAACAATAAAATTTTGTTCTGGTTGGCAAGAAAATAAATTCGATCAAGACTCATAATATCATATGAAATTTCAAGTCTTTTTGTCTTTAAGTGCTTAAATTTTTAAATTTCAACTTTTTTATAAACCTAAACAGTTTATTTTAATTAATATTTAATAAAAATAATTTAAAAAAAATTATCTGGAAGATGAATCACCTAGTTGATCATGACTTGGGAGAGCTTAATATATATATATATATATATATATATATATATATATATATATATATATATAATGAAAAACTATCATAATATTAGATTTAAGATTACTAAATTATTATTATTTAATATAGAAAAGGCTATTGTAATTTGACAAAAGGACATGCAACCAAGATCGGCTTAACTCTAAGCAAGCAAATTAAGTGAACAAAATTATAACAAGTTTTAAATTTTTTTACTTTTAGCTTTTTACTTGATATAACGAATTGTCTTATTGAAAAAAAAATTATTGCCAATGAATTTGTTTGTCATAAAGTCTGTGTAAATATTTTTTAATATTGACAATATTTTTCATTAATAATTCATCAATAAAAAGAATACTAAATTTTCCATCAATTAGAGTTTTTTATATTAAGTGAAAATAGGTGAAAAGAAGAAAAGAAGAAAGATAACAAAGAAAGGAAGGAAGAGAAGGAAAAAGAAAAATCAAAGTTAATTGTGGAAGCGCAAAATGACTACGGTGGAGGAGGAGAAAAAAAAGAAAAAGAAGTAAAGGAGGAAGGGAAAAAAAAGAAAAGAAGAAGGCGAAAGAGAATAAATCAGAACAACAATAACAATGATGATGAAAAAAGAAAGAGAGAAAAAACTAGTCTATCACATATTATTACAATATCTTTATATCTTTGTGGGGTCTTGTGAAAAATATGTAGATTAAGAAAATATTTCCATGCTTAATTTGGTTGTGCACTGCTAGGCCCTTATACAAACTTTTCTAATAAATGTCCATTTTTTTTTTTCATATATGTAAAAGATTTTGGAACGGCAAATACATTAAAATTACGGAAAATAATATTCATTTATTTATTTGAGGATCCCTTCACATGTAATCCGTCTAAAAAGAAAAAAGAAAAACGTGCTCTTCTTTATTTATAATCTCTTTTGAGAAGTGATTAATTATACATTAACAATCAATTATATTAATGTTAAATTAAAATAATTTAAAATATTTAATAAAAATGTAGTTAGGCGTTGGTATGGAATTATAAGTTACCACCACTTAAAAGAAAAAAATACGCTAAAGCTGTATATCGTTGTAAAGGAACATGGTTTTTCAGGTTGGTTCATCGTACTTTTGACATTTCTATTTTTCTCTTATATCTAATTTGCAGTTTCATAAATTATTATTTTATTATAACATTCATTAAATATTTATTTTTATTATGTCAATAAATATTATTGTATTATAAAAAGAAATTATCAACGACAAAAAGTCGTGTCAAACAATATTGTTTTCTTTTCACATCAAAGCACATTTCCAAACACGGTAATTCTACAAACTTTTACTTCAAACACGACCTGATTTTTAAAAGTAATACTTCAGAGGATTTGAAAGCAACAAATTTTGTTGGTTTTACAGAAAAGTGTTTGGCCAAAAGAACTTAGAAACCTAGCTTCATGACTTACATATGTTCTGTTCTCTTCTCAATTGGGCGCAGTTTAGTTCCTGTTAAATTGACTACATTCTGCATTCTGGGTCTGCAGCACTGCACTGTGACTTATCTGTGCTCTTCATGCAAACCACTTGGTCACGTTCTTTGCCCCATAGCAGCAAGTAAAGACCAATTATGACAATGACTGAACCTATGATGCTGAACATTCATCAGAAACAAATTTCAGATACTGAATCTTATACCTAAGGTAAATGTCTCGCATGCTTTAAATCGTGGATAATGTGATCAAGATCCTTATATGCTAATAACAAAAGTGCTAATTAAGAAAAAAACATTAATCAATTAACTAAATATTCCCTATTTTTAAGATAAGGTTTTATTTTGGATTTAACAAAAGTACTTATATTAATGAGTGTAGGGATATCTTGTAATATAATTTGAAAAAAAAAACTATCATGTTAAAACCAGCTTTAGGAGAATTGCATTCTTTTGTAACTTTTGAAAGTAAAAACATTGAAATTATGAGGCATCGGTTATTACCTGCCCAGATAAAGTTTCTCACCAAAGACAAAGTAGGCTAGAATTGCCACCAATATAGTAGAAAGAGGGTTAAACATTGTGACAAAAACTGGTCCTCTTTTCTCATTGCACCATAGTTGAATGTAGATTAAAAAGCCAGCAACTACAACTCCCTGCCATCAATGTTTGATATCGTTAAAAGTATGGATTTTGTGCTTCCTTTTTGTTGGTACAAAGATTTTTATACACTTCATTTAACAGCTTATTATATATTATATATACTGACACCATATATTGTGGACCACAAGTCAATGTTTAGCCCCATAGTCCATGCAGAAGAGTCGTGTTCTATTATAACAGTAAAAACAGCTGATTGTGCTGCTCCAACAAAGCACATCCACGTGGTGAGTGAGAGTTGAGCAGGGTATCTTTTCAAAGTGGATGCCTGAATTCCACAGAAAACATGACAAAACTAAGAATGACAATTTCTAGTTACAAGCAAGAGCAGCAATAAGAATAGAAAGTAGAAACCAATAAACTAGTACAACTACTTGTGTGTTTCTATATTCAAGCCAGTTCTTCCTTTATGCATGTCGTGAAAAATGTGCACATAAAACTTGTAATAGTTTCGATTGAGTTAACGTTAAAACCTGCATAATGTACCATAAAGACCATGCAACACAGCTTGAAACTGTAAGAATTGAACCCTTTAACCAGTCTTCGGTGATAGCAGCACTTTTCCGTGGAATGTGGATCAGAGGACGCCATAAATTTCTCATGACGGGTCCTTTGTACAGTGTCATAATCAAAACACCAGCTAAGGAGATCATGGTCCCAATAACTTTTGCAATACCACGAGGATTCCAAACATCAACAACCTCAAACCTACATATAACTCAACTCTACTAAGGATTACATACATATATTATAGGCTTTGTTTAATAACTCTAAATTCACCTCGATGAAGAATTAAGCAAACCTGGTTGCTACAGCAATAATGAAGGTAAGGGAAGCTATGGTGTTGACCATGGAAGCAACAAAGGTCGGATTTGTGTAGTTAAGGCTTGCAAAGTACATGTTAAGGGTTACGCTAACCCTGAAAATTTTCATGTTAGACAAATAAAGTTCCACTCTGCCCTATGATTAGAATGTTAGAAGCAGCATGCATGGTCCTTACCCTAACAGCGAAAGCAAAAAAATTTCCATGAGAAGAGCTAATGTCAGCTTTGGTCTAGCATCTCTGCAGGAAAACATATACAGTGACATACATGAAAGAAGTTATAGATGATATAGCATAAGTTGAAATTGATCAGGAATGCAAATGCAAGATTTGATATGAAAAAGTGCTACCAGAATTGATAAACAAGCATTAAGCTTCAGTGAAACAAGTCAAGCATAGTGATGGAAGTGCAAATGAAGTGTTGAAGAGAAGTGGATACATGTACCTCTCTAGAAAGTATGCAAAAGGGAACATCACAACCGTGGCCACAATATGGCGATATGTTACATAGACATGAGGACTCATCCCATGATTGAAGGAGGCTTCAGTGATGAAATATAATAAGGTATATCCCACCTGGACTATAACCATGAACAGGTGTGGTTTTAACTCTCTGCACACGAACACATGAGAAACTCTTTTCTGTTGCTCCATAGCTTTAGCCATTATAGCGAATGACTATATGTGATTCAGAAGCTCAAAATATAGCTGATGATCGAGCTTGTTGAATGTGATTCTCATTGCATTTGATGCGGTATTATGTTCTTTATTAAATTCCTGACTAGACTATGTCTTCAGAATATGGATACTGGAGCAGAAATAAAAAAGGATATATTATCATTTTCAAATGTATACTGATTGGATGTTTACTTAACCGTAACTATAACTATTCTCTTTATTATTATTTGTTTTGAAGTTTTATCCATACATTTCAAAAAATAAAAAGAAAAAAGACTAAGTAATTATTCAGTTAAAAAATAGTATGTGATTATAAATTTATATTTCTATATTCTTAATTAATAATAACACAATGACACTTTATCATAAATAATAATTATAATATCAAAATTTTCAAATAATGCCTATACACATAGGTCTTTATTGATTCAAAATCAAAAGACTTAATAATTATTTGTTGGATTATTATTTAGTCATTATATTTTAACGTATTAGCTTGAAAATGATGATAAAAAGAAATATATATGGCTGAAAGTGCATATGACCCCCTAATACATGGTACGTCCCACTCATGTTATCCCATTCATTTTTGTACTAATCTAATTGGATATGGGGAAAATAATTCAGTGCTTTAATAAAATGATCCACAGCTGGTTGAGATGTTTTATTATATTTATTGAAGCAAGGAAAGGAAATATAGCACTATTTTTGGTTTTCTTCTACCTAAAACGCAACATCTAAAAAAATGAACTTTTATTGATTGGCGAGTACAAAACACTAGAGCAACGATAGCTCACACACAGCCTTAATGCAGATTATACCATCCAATTATTTATTTATAATTTATATATAATCCAAAATTCAGTGTCTCTCCTTCCATATCTTTTTATGTGGATTAATATTCTTTAGTTGTTTATAGGAATGGCAATGATCAGGTACAAATGTTACATTATATTATTTAATTTGCAATAAAAAAAATTATATGTTATCCATTTCATTAGTTATAAATATTCGTTTAAAAAATATTTATAAATATCTTAAAATTTACAAGTATTCATAGATATTTTTTAAAATTATTTTAAAATAAAATTATAAAAGAATATAAAACATAAATTTAACTAAATTAAATATAAATTAAAATTTAATTAAATTAAATTTACTTTAATAAAATATAATTTAATTTTAATTTTAATTAAATTAAATTTGATAAAATATAAATTAAATTTTAAATTTTTAATAAATATTCACGAATATATAAATAGTATAATATCCATCCACTATCTGTTATTGATATATTAAAATATTCACTACTTACTATTCATAAACAATAATTATTTACAAATTTTAATTACTCGTTACGAATCACATATATTTTTATCATACTAAGGTCTTGTTCATTTTAGGAGATTTGAGGAAAAGTAATTGAGTGGATTTGAGAGAATTTGAAGATAATTTTGGTTGTTATTTATTTGAATGAATATGGAAGTAAAAAAGAGTGGATTTGGAAGTAAAGTTTTTGAAAATTAGTGTAGGATTTAATTTATATGACAGATTAAAAAAATTTACTCCCAAATTCACTTTCACTTATCTCCAAATCTATTCAAATAAATAATAAAAGATTTATGTTCAGAATCTTTCCAAATTCTCTAAATTATTCTCTTCCAAATTCATTTAAGTGAACAAAAATAAAGTAATTATTAGATTGCACAAACTAATTGTTTGATTGAACAAACTTTCTATATGGAGCATATGAAGCAATAATTGTTATTCAATGATTTGTATAGTTTTTTATTTTCTTGAATGATTGCGCTTTTTTTTGTTAACTGTTTTACTATGAGGTGATGTTTCTTGTCAAAAAAACTTCTTTTGTTTGTATTTTTAATTCCTGATCACATGTCACTAATCCAATACTTTCGAATTATTTTCCTCGTCACTTAGAGTACAATATATAAAAAGATTAATTTCAAACACGTCGATTATAAGAAAATTATTGAATAATAATTAATTTTAAAAATAAAAGATAATCAATTACTATTAACTAATTTATATACTATTTTATAAATTAAAAATTATTAGTATAAAATAATTTATATTATGAATAAAAAATTATAATTAACTTATAAATTACTCTAAACTTATTATTAATAATTTTAAATTAGTTTATAATTTTAATTAAAGACTAATTTAAACCCTAATTTTTGGAAGTTTTTAATAGTTAAAGTTTGAAACAAATTTAAAATGATTCGTAAATTAATTATGATTTTTTATTCATAATAAAAATTATTTTAAATATTAATAACTTTTAACTTACAAAATAATATTTAACTTAATTAATATAATAATAAATTATTTTAATATTTAAAATTGATTGTTATTCAATGATTTTTTTTATAATAAATTATAAGATTAATCATCCTTGTTTTCAAGTTTTGCACATAAAGTTTATTTTGAACATATATACAAGTTTGAATTAAAAGAAAAAAAAAACCATTTAATTTCAGATAAGGATTAACAATACATTAATAGGGTAGTGCACTGAGCCTGGTCACCTCACATGATAAAACTAAGAAACTTAACTGTGCAATGTTTTTGTGGTGGATGTGATACTGAATTCCACTTCAGTTTTCTACTAAAATAATGCAATGCCATCAACCCTTTTTTAGTGCCTTCTTCGTAGCATAAGATGCCATCAAGTGCTTGCTTCGTATTTTCTCAGCCACAAATTTATGTAAACAATTTTAAAGTTTCGGTTTTTTGCAATCTCAACCTTTTTAAGCTTCCATTATATGCTTCAACTGTTCCACATGCTATTCCCTGTCAGCATATTTCAAAAACTTTTCATCCTTTTCATTATGTTCATTCCTATTTTATTTTTATTTTATAATGTAATATAATTCAATCATTATTAATATTATTATGGTTAAAAATTAAATTTTAAGTTTAAATCATATTTATATTTATATATTTTAAATTAAATTGATCTTATCTATTTTAAACATTCTCTTTTTATAACGAGAATATATATATTTTGTTTAATATTAATGAATAGTTTCATAATAATTCTATAATAGATTTTAAATCTAACTACAATTGACTTATAAAATAAAATTCATATTGTTGTTAAATATTCACAATCATAATCACGAGTAGCCTTTAACGGAGCACACTTATTTGAAACCCTTAATCCGGAATACTTTCGATATAGGAACCATTGTATTCGTCTGAATCGGTCACCAACTGATACCACTGTTAGCTCTATCCAGAAAGAAGTTTGTTGAAAAGATACAATATCAATAAGATCTGAACCCAACCACATAGGAATTGACGTCATTCTTTACCCAAAATTTTAAGACAATTGGTTAATGGATGTTCGACCTTATATAATATTCTACTTTCTCATTTTTACTTAATGAGAACTTAGATTCATTTTTTCGACCTTTTATATATATATATATATATATATATATAAATTGACCTTTTAAGTAAAATTTCCAAAAATTATTTATTAATTATATTAATGGTAATAAAAAAGAATAATATTTATTTTTAATTTCAAATTGAATAAAAAAAATAAATTTATATTATATATCTCAATGAAAATCTTATTTTATAAACTTCTAGATTTGAACAGGATGTTTTTTAGAACGAATAATAAAAATGTTATATAGCATAAAAACAGCTGCATATTACATTCTTGAAGGCACGTCCCTTCATACTTGCTATTGGTAATGAAGATTCTAATCAAGGATAGAATAATTCAGATGTAAAATTCTAATAATAGGGAGCATAAAGTTCATTCATTCGAGACGTAAAGTTTCTCTTGAATTTTTCACAAAAAATCTATATTATATTTTTCATTTTTCATAGAAAACACTTTTGGAGGGATCAAAGTGCCTTGAGCATATAAATCAGCGACGTATTACATTCAATAAACCACATCACATCAAAGGACCCAAACGAAATCTGTAATTTACTTTTATGAAATTATGTCAAGATCACAACTTTTGTTTACTGTTCATTATATGGCCCAATTTTACCTAACTAAATATCACAACTTTTCTTCTATGTTGTCGTGAATCTTGACAAATGTAACCAGTTTTGGTAATGGAATCTTTATATATATGTGTGTGTATTTATTCGTTTATAATAATAATATCATTAACAAAAAGAAATAATGAATTAATATAGATTTTAATACAAAAAATTGAGACAATAAATGTACGGTCTTATTTTTTTAATACATTGTTCAAACTTTTTTAATTTTACATAGCAAGGACTCAAATTCACATCGTGTTTGAATTTGAAGATGTATTTAGGAGAATAAATTTGAATAGATTTAAAAGAAAAAAGAAATGAAGTTGTGGATGTTTTGATCAAAGAAAAAATTGATGTGATTTGGAATAAAAGTTTGTGTAAGATACGATGGGCAGCAAAAATTAAAAAAAAATGTTTTATTAGATAAAATTAGATGATTATCATATTTTATATATGAAGATAATTGTGATATAAATGTAAATGTAAGTAGTATAAATTATGTTAAGATAAATATGAATTGTTATATAAAAAAGTTAAAGTTGAGAAAATGAAATTAAAATTAAAAAGGATTTGTAGGATTAAATCAATTATATTATTATTTATTTTTTTTATTATGGGGTGAATGATTATGGGATGCAGTGTGAAGAAGCTGAGTGGATTCTCTAGTTGTGTATTTTCGAATGTTTCACGTGATATATAATGATTCTCTCGTTTTCATCACAAACTTTTCATAAAGACCTTAAAATCAAAAGGAGAAAGTAATTTCGGGGTCGGTGACATGGTTTTTCCTCTGGTTCTCTTCACTTTAATGAATGAATACTCTCTCGTCAGAGTTACTCAGATCAACGCTTTCAAATTGCTGCAAATTCGTTAATCCAGACAAGACAGGCACTCGCTCTTCCATTGGAGTGATGAGTACTCACCCAGATCCAAATGCAACATTAATTTTTCATATCATATCCAATATTAATTTCTATTGTTGAAATAAATTCAAATTAAGATTTTTGTAATTTGTATTTAAAACATTATGACGTGGTATTGCATTGTGTGGAATAAAATATATAATAAGAAAAATGAACATTTATCATGTTTTTGTCAACTGTGCTAAATGATAATATTTTATGTATTAATTTTGTTTATGTAATGGATTGTGGAAAACAAGTCAATGAACCTCTAATTGAATATAGAAAAGAGATAACCTTTTTAGAAAAACCATATAACCCCTTCGAGCAGAGGACAAAAAAATTCACGCATAAAATTCGTGACAAATAATTGATATACGTGGATATTTATTACTCACAATATGTGGATATTGAGTATTTTAATACCCGTTTATAAACGGGTTAGGTATGAGTATTATACTATCTGTATTTGTAAATATTCGTTACTTGCAAAAAATAAAAATAAAATTTTAATTTATATTTTATTAAATTAAATTTAATTAAAAGTAACATTAATTTATATTTTACAAGGTTAAATTTAATTAAAATTAAAATTTAATTTATATTATATTTTATATATTTTTTGTAATTCTATTTAAATTCTATTTTAATAATTTATAAAATATATTTTTTTTTTAAATATTTGTGGGTATCCGCGGGTATCTACGGATATCTGCGAGTTTTAAAATACCCACAAGTATCCGTATAGATAGTAGATCGAATAGCGGTGAATGTTTTTTGTCAAGTCAAGTTACAGATAGACATTATCCATGTTCAACCTGAACTGATGTTATCCCTACCTATCTTTGGAGGTATGTTAATTATTTGTAAGGTTAGTATTGTACTAAATAATAAGGGAAAAAAATGAAATATTAACTTTAAAAGTAAAAAAAGAAGAAGAAGAAGACAAATGGAGTATAAATTCTTGTAAGATATAGAAAAGTACTACATTTTTGTTTAAGATCAAAAAATATTTATTTTAGAATACAATATAAAGACTAATCATTTTAGCCAGAAGTCTCCTGTTTTTAATGAGAAAAAACTTTAAATTCTTATTTAAATAAATAAAAATTTTGTATCATTAGAGGCTAAATTATAAGCCATTATATTATGTCACCATGAGGTAATAAAGTTTAATTGAATTTAACAGTGATATGTAATGTATTGAATTAAAGCTTACACACTTATAAAAATCTGGTCTCACTTCTCACTCACCTATGTCTTAATTTATATGTGATATAAACTATTGCTGAAATTAGAACATCTCTCTTTTGTAATAAAATTTTGTGTGTGTGATATTTTGATCCTCTAGAGTCGCAATATATACATTATGCATATACAAATGTGTATATGTATCTCAATATTATCACAAAATATATATATATATATATATATATATATATATATATATATATATATATATATATATATATATATATATCTTTCAAAGTTTAACCAACATCTTCAACGCATCCCATAATAAACATCTAAAGAGAATAAGAGAGAAGGAAAATCGATTGCTTACTTTAATTAATAATTCATAAGTTATTACCTCTTCAAGAAGAAACTATGTTATTGAAACAAATAACTTCTCAACTAAAAAAATCTAATAAGAGTTTATAGAGAATTTGAATTCTAAAGAAATGAAACTTTTAATGAAATATAGAATAAATTATTGTAACACTGTATTATTATTATTTATACAGTTAAAAAACTATATTTGTAAAGAAAATTTTAGGTCTTACATTATATACATTCTAATTATGTCCATCATGAAAGCTTATCCCTAACATATACAATATTAATGAAGGATTTAGTGTATGAAATTAGTGAGTGCTACCATTATCATCCATTTATTACTTTTCATCATGTTTAGACACACCAATTTGACCACTCTATCATGATCATCCATCCCAATACCAATTAATGATGGAATATAATATAGAAGTCCTCTTAGTAAAGATTTTGATATTTTAATAATTGTTTTTAATAATTGGTTTAAACCTCTTTTTTGATTCCTAAGTTATGAGCGGATGTTCAGTTTAGTCCCCGTTTTTAAAAATGTAAATCTTTGGTCCCGAAGTTATAAAAAATGTATCAAATGAGTCCTTTTTTAACTTGAAATACTGTTTTT
>NC_028358.1:35288022-35293898 GCF_000741045.1 Vigna radiata var. radiata
AAAAACAGTATTTCAAGTTAAAAAAGGACTCATTTGATACATTTTTTATAACTTCGGGACCAAAGATTTACATTTTTAAAAACGGGGACTAAACTGAACATCCGCTTATAACTTAAGGGACCAAAAAGAGGTTTAAACCTTAATAATTTTTTGACAACAGGATATGTATCATCACTTTATTAATTTATTTAAATTTATATTTAAAAAAAATATTTGAAACGGACCAATTACAAAATGTCATATGTGCATTGTTAAAAAAGTATTGTTAAAATAACTTTTTCTCTTAGTAAATCTACACTCGTCCACATTCATTACATTTCTTTTCCTCACCTTACAACTATATGTTAACTTTTCCAAAAATTTGGGTAATTGAAATGCGACAAATGTAAGATCTCACCGGTTTATACGTCCTTCTAATTGTCCAATGTCATTTTGACTAAAATTAAATTACCACCTTACATAAATTTGAACTCCTTTAGCCAAATAAAAAGTTCCATAACACCCTTTGAATCAAGGAATTAAAATAAAAATATTGAAAACTATGAAGACTAAAAACTACAAAATTTTGAATTGAATACTGTAAATAAAGAATTGCATAAACACACAAAAAGAAAAACATATTTAAGCCTAATAACAATGAAAAATATTTATTCGCCAAAACTACCTTTATTTCATCTTATTTTTCATATTCTTTACTTCTTTCTTTCACTCGTTTCCTCTCCTCGGTTTCTTTACCCCAGTGATTTTGATTTACAACTCTGATATCTTTTGTTCTTCAAGGAACTGCAGATACTTGTAATGATAAATATGTGCCCTACAAGGTTTCTTCTTAATGTTAGCTTTAGTCATCAGTGACATAATAATCAAGATAGTGAGATGAGAAAAGAGAAAATCATATTGCAAAAGCATGCATTAGCAATCCAATTCCCTGTAAACATAAAATGTTTAACTTTGTTCTAGTTACAGGAACAGGAAATCAGCATAACACTTTGGTAGTAACTTAATTTCTTTGCAAGGCAAAATGAAGTATACTCTTTTACTCTTTACAATCTACAGCTAGCACATTTTCAGATGAAATGAAGGAATCGTTTGTTTTAAATGCTAGTAACCCTGTAGTCTATTTCCTTTCCTATTGACACTTCCAAAGAAAATTTCCAATTAGATGAACAAGTGATGGATGATAGAACTTGGTGGAATATAGAGTGTGCTAGCCTGCTGCTAATAGCCAGAGCATAATTAGGGATGACATTGAAATCGGTAACCAGCTGATGAAGGCTAAGGCCACTGAAATCTGGTACTTTTGGCATTCCTCTCCAAAATGGCAGTGTCCCAGATCATTGAAGTACAAAACTGTGATGCCAGCCGAGGAAGAAGCTGCAGCTAGTGATAGTGTTGCTGTTACCTGTAGACACCAGTCAAGAAGACTTTTAAATGAAAGATCATAANTTCAGAACAGCTATTATATGTATAAACCGATGAAAAACTAACCCAATCTCCAACTACAAAGAGGCTAACCAGTACTGCGTTGTGAAGGACCTTCTTATTCACCAANGCATATGCGTCCAATAAANAAAGCACAAAACTCCAAATGACTTGTAAACCCATTGAAGCTATCAAGTAACTGTAATATAAAAGGAGCAGTAGGAGTCAAGTTATTCATAGTCAACATCTACGCAAGATGATACAGATCAACAATTAATGACAAACATGTTTTCACAGAAAAAAGCCGAAGTGTTGGGATCCAACTGCAAGGTACTGGAGTCCCACATAACAAGTACACAATTTTAGAGTGTGTTTTATATTATTCCGGGCTGATTAATTACTGAAGTTAACTTCTATAGTGTGTTTTTCAAAAGGTTCGTAGTGTCAAAAGAGCAGTGACAAAAACGGTTTTACTACAGATATTCCTCTTTGGCCAAAACCCTTCCCAATCTAATCCTCACCTTCAAGCCTAGTTCCATTCCAATTCTATTCAGAATTCCACTCTCAACTCAGACATCAATGCTGTGGATATATAACTAACGATCAAGGAGGCACAGACACAAGATTACCACTTCTTATGTACACCTTAAGAATGAAAGATGTTTTGGTGAAAGATTACCAAATAATTTTAATCAGATTGTAGATAGGACCAAACTCACTAAGAAGATGCTATTCTCATTCTCATCATCCTCAAAACCGTGAAATAACCTTTCGTTCCTTGCCTTTTATATGACATTCAAGTTCGGAAGCTCATTTGCTAATCCAAAACTAGTTTCTATTTAATTTGAATCCGCTGCAATGTTATAAATTTGAATCCTCACTCTTGATAGTGTAATTTCCATCTGTGCCCGTCCCCAATCTTCAAGCAGCCATGTTCTTTCTAGTTCATTTTACATGTCCAGTCAAATATCGTTTTCCTCCTTAATTAGTTATTCAACCAAAGGAGATTTAACTTTTCTTGAAGCAACTTCTTAAATTTCTTCAATCAATATTAATTACAAGGTTTAAGTATGTTTTTAATTCCTATAAAATGATTGTATTATAATTTTGGTCGCTATAACTTTTTTTCTTTATTCGTAACTCCTCTATACTTAGAAAACATTACAAAACATTGTTTTAGTTCTTATAAAATGTATGAATTTTGATTTAAATCCATATAAATATTGTTCTCTGGTTTTCATCATTTCAAACATTGACATCACTATTTTCATCCTAACATCTATTCTAAGATAGATAAATAACAAACATTTTACAGACCGTAACAGTTTTTCTTAAAAGATGTGACTTGCTGATACCATGAAATAGTCTCTTGACTTGTCATCATTTACTGGGATCAAAATCAAAATACGCTCCTTTTACACACACCACAAACACATTCAAAGCCTGAGTATAATTATATATTTGCAAACCATTGGTTAAGGAACCTTCTATAAATTAACACAAATTGAGGTTTTTCAAAATTTAAACAAGTGTACTTTTATGATACAAATATATTCTACCAATTAAATCAATTTTGTTTTCTGAAGTATACTTTTGTATTTTTCACCCGTGTTTAAAAGTACCTGCGATATACAAGAAACTTGTAGAGATTGATCAGCACCATGAACAAGTTGGTCCTGAATTACCTAATAAGTTATCCTCCACCAAAATAACTAGCGCTAAGTTTCTTCTGGGGAGACCTGTGTCAATTTCAGTTAAATGGTAAACAATTGATAAGAGAATTTCCGCACAAATTTGATTCATAACGTGTTTGCTTTCCTGTTTCAGATGTGATTTTTAAAAGCTAGGAACATGTCTGGTTCCACATTTTGGATGTGATTGTTATAAACCAAAAGTTAGCTTTTAAATCCCATTCGAATCCTCTGTTTCCTAGCATACCCTCAGTCAGGTCAAAATTGTGATTAGAAAACTTCATGAATATCAGATTTCCCAATTCCCCATTTCCCAACAACAATGACAAATTTCCACTACATATTCACTCAAGTAAGGACTGAAACAGACGAAGTGCTAAACTTGCTTGAAGAGTCTGGATTAACTCATATTACATGCACGAAACCAAATATGAAGCCGAATCAACAACAAACGGTTGGCTAACACGCAAGTAATGTGTTTCAAGGATACCATCAGTACTGAAACAAAGTCACACCAAAACAGATAATGCAAGAAAAAGTTTCAGAAAGGCGAAATGTATAACTTATTACCAAAAGGCCGTAAAATTAAAGAAACTGGGAGTGGTAGCCATCGAAGCAATTGATCCAGTAGCAAATACGAACTGTGATATCCTTAGAGCCAAACCAAGGACAGTGCCCGGTGTTCCAGGGAAATCTCTCATCCTTCCCCCCAAATCTAGGATTCTCAATGGCTAAGGATGAACACCGATCTTCATATTTGACCCAAAATTAAGAAAAAAAGAAAGTTAAGAGTTTTAAAGCCAACAGAAAAAGACCCAGAAAGGAAGAAGGGAAATTGAAATCTGGGTGAGCAGAGTGTCTGTCACGGGCAAAACAGAACAGGGAAACGAGGAAGTTGGATTAGACCAGGAAAGCAAGGATATTAAGGTTGGCAAATGGCAATAGTCAAATGTGTGACCAAACATAACAGCAGCTGTTGCTTCTAAATGCATTTCTGTCTTTCTTTTTCTTTTATTGTCTTTCATGTTGTTTCTGACACAATGAGTCTCACGCAGGCATCCCAAGTAGGCAACCCACTTTACGCCATATAATATGTTATGTTCATATTTATTTTTTTACTTAATCATAGCATAGTCTCAAATCAGTGGACGAATTTCAATTATATCTCCATTTTTTTTTTAAGTTTTAATTACTTTTTAATTTTTTAAAAATATCTAAATTTAATATTTTTAAAAAAGTTATTAATGCAATAATGATATGTCATCAATTTTTTTTTTGTTATCATATAGCAAGTCTCAGAAAAAATATGTTATTGTCAGAATATTAATGTAAAGTTATTATTTTCATTTTAATTTAATTTTTTATATATGTTTTTTTGTTCAATATAATTTTTATATATGTTTTTTTATTTAATATAATCCTAATATTTATTGAAATGAGGTTTTCTCTCTATGAAAACAATTTATCATTTATATACATGTTATAAATATTTTATTAAAAATACTTTTTAATATATTATATTATTATATATTATTAATTCATGTTTTATTAATCTATGTTTTTTATAAGATTAAAATTAATTAAGTATAAATATTTAAAATCAAGTATTTAAAACTAGGATAATGATATTTAGACAACATTTTTTTAACAATATTTGAACATTGATTACGTGTCAATCTGTGATTGGTCAAAAATTACTCCTCAATAGTCTTTATGATTATTATTATTGATTATAGAGTAATTTTTGACCAATCACATATTGACATGTAATCCATGTTCAAATGTTGTAAAAAAAATGTTGTCTAAATATCATTATCCTTAAAACTAATGTATTATTATATATATGTGTTTCTTGAAACTAATATATTAATTATAATACATTTTCAGTGGTTAATGTATCTCAACAATGTTATTTATATAAATGTTATACTAATATTTAAATTTAATTAAAATTTAATGATTAAAATCATGATTAACAAAAACAAATTGGTTAATAATATAATATAAGATGTTAAAAATTTATTTTTAATAAAAATATCAATTTAATATTTATACAAATAATAAATTTGTCTTAATTTAGAAAGGAACAATATTATTTTTTTTAGAGAAAAATATGAACTAAATTGAATCAAACAGACAAATATAAGAATTAAATTAAAATCAAGACCATGACACTTGACACAGTATCTTGTCACGTGACATTAATATTGTCAAATGTTACACTGGAGATTTCACACTTGATAACAAAAATTTTACAATTTTTAGAGAAATTAAAAAAAAAACATTAAAAACCTCATGTTTAAGGCTTAGGTATGAAAAAAGACAAGAGAATTTTAGTGTTTGTCATTGCCTGAGTGTTTGTTAACAAAGGAGCAATCATCATCCTTATCTTTAAAATTTGTCTTGCATGAACATCATCCAGTTCTTCCTTTTATAAATGCTATGTTTATATTATTTTTTGAGAAAAAAGTGTTATCATAATTTAGTTGATTTACACACAAAACATTGAGAGGAACCTCAATCGGAAAAGGAAAATAGTATCGTTCATACCTTCAAAAGATAAGCACTAGAGTATTTGTTTAAGCATGCTTAAGTGTATGTAGTACTTGTTATATTATAATACAATCCTTAATTGATATTGATTTGCTTGCAATAATTTCCTATGTAGATCCAATGTCATTAAAATAACTTTTGGAATATATTGTAGCTCATAGGATGGAAAGATGGTGTTGAAGATTTACTAGTACATTCTCAACATTTTAA
>NC_028358.1:35301115-35366901 GCF_000741045.1 Vigna radiata var. radiata
TCATATATTTAGTTGACTTACATACAAAACATTGAGAGGAACATCAATCGGAAAAGGAAAATAATATCGTTCATACCTTCAAAAGATAAGCACTAAAATATTTGCTTAAGCATGCTTAAGTGTATGTAGTACTTGTTATATTATAATACAATCCTTAATTGATATTGATTTGCTTGCAAGTAGATCATATTTCACTAACTCATCCTTAGTTGAACCTGTGACTTGCCACCCAATCAATATATACACATATGTGTGTACGTACATATATAAACATATGTACACACGTGCATATATACACATATGTGTGCATATACATATATATAAATATGTGCCTACATACATATATACAAATATGTGCCTATGTACATATATACAAATATGTGTTCACGTATAAATATGTGTTTACGTACATATATATACAAATATGTGGTTGATAACTCTCAATATTTTCATCTTTTTCTGTGTTTGGAAGTACTTGTTAGTGTATTTTAATTTTTAATTGTTTAGAATTATATTAGTTTTAGGTTTTTCTTTAAATTCTTTAGTTTTATAAAATTGTAGTTAAAAATTAGGTTTTTAGGAATAATTTTTAGTATATGTAAATAATTAGGATTTTAGTAATTTTTTTTAGAGACAATCTTTTAATAAAAATAAATCTTTCTTTTAATTGTAAAATTTTCTTTTCTTTAATTTTAGATTGATTTCTTTTTCTCTCTTTGCAGCATAATAGACCCTTATAAATTAGGCTGGGGTGTTAGATGAGCCGCAACATATGCATATGCTGAATCTCTTTGGAATGTTGCATTGATGCTATCAAGTGAATTGGACCGTTGAATGCACATGGAAAAGCACTGCACCCTGGAGGATGATTTAATTGTACAAAATTGGGTCGTTGCTGCTGTCATACTTGGCCTGCTAAAGGAATTGGGCCAGCAGAAGCTGATAATAGATTGAGCCAACTCCCCTTTATTGAAACGGTGTGTTTCAACTTGAAGCAGCCTTGAGGGGGTCTTTACTTTGGTAGTTCATTTGGCAGAAAGGGAACACCTTTGAGAGAGAGCATTTCGAGAGCTAGGGCAGAGCTGAAGAGAGAAGTGCCCAAGCCACTTGCCCAGAAATTGAAGACCCAAGCTTGTGATCCTGCCCGGAGAGGAGGAGCTGACCGGTGATGATAAAGATGATCGGAGGGCTGACGTTTGAGAAGAAGGGTTGGCCGTCGGATGATGCTCAAAAGCGTGTAGAGCAAGTTTTCTTCTCTTTTTTTTCTCTTTTCTTCTTTTCTATTCAACCCTATATAAATGGGTTTTCTGCCATGTAAATAGATTTTTTTCACAGAGACTCTTAGACACTACACTACAGTTCTTCGTTCTCTAGCTTAGGGTTTACGTTTTTTGTAGAGTAGATTTTAGTTTTCGTGCTTTTGGAGCGCACATCACAGTGGTGACAGCCCGCGGTGGCTTCGATTGCGCCTTTGTTCGGTACACTTTTGTAATTTTCATTTCTCGTTCCAATGCATAAGGATTCATCTGTTTCTACTCTTTTCTTTAGTGTATATTTGCATTGATTGAGAATGAGTGAAAAGTCGTCGGACCGATGGCTTTTTGTCATTACCGAGGTATTTTAGTCGTCACTAAATCTCTTCTTTTTTGTCATTAACGATGGTAATAGTTAATATTGTTATGTGTTTACTAGGGATGGCAAAAAAATCTGCAGGTACGGGTATCCGCGGATAAAATCTGCGGCGGATAGTTACTACCCGCGAGTAACAGATAGCGAGTATTTTAATACCCGATCCGCGGGTATCCGTTACCTGCAAAAATAATAAAAGAATAATAATTTATATATATTTTTAATTAAATTTAATTAATAATAAAATAAAATAATATTTTATTAGGTTAAATTTAATAAAATTAAATTTTAATTTATATTTAACTTAATTTATATTATATTATATATATATATATATATATATATATATATATATATATATATATTTATTGTTATTATCCTTAAAATAAACCAATAATCATTCCATCTGTATTTGTTATGCTATTATCCTTAAAATAAGTTAAGTATTACAAAAAATTATTAAAAATTCATAAATTTATCATTAAAATTTTGAGTTCTAAATTAAGTATAATATTTTATATAATGCCTTATTAATATTATAAATTCATGTAATAAAATAAATTTTTAATATTTAATTTTAGTTACTTTTATTACCATAAGGATATTAACTATTAACCATCACCATTTAGATGAGAAATGAAATTACAATCCCATTATGTTCCTCACATATAATTTTTTAAGTTTTTTCCTACTTGCACATTGGTTTTTTATAATGATTTTTAATTAATTAAGTTTTAAGAGGTCCAAGTATTTATATAACTTTTTTTTATTTATTGGACAAAACTTTAATTTATTGAAATCACATTTTATTATGAAAATCGGAAAGGTGTTGGAAGCGGATTTTAGAAAGAGGATTTTAGAAAAAGGAAACACAACTAACACCAAAACAAAAAGAGGAACTAGAAATGAAGCATTTCTTATTGTGATTGTGGTCGCGTTTCATCCCCTTGTCGTTCGCCTGGTTCGTGATTGTCGTCGCAATTGCTACCATGCTCGCTGTGGTGCTTACCGTCGCGACTCCTGGTCTCACTTCCTTCGAGCTACGTGTGTGGGGAGTAAAGTTTTCTTACTTCTGTGTTTTTTAGTATGTAATGATTTCTTTAAGAATAAGAAATTCTTATAGTTTTATTAAAGAAATAAAATTTTGAAACAATCAGATTTATAACTAAAACTGACCTCTTTAATAAAAGGTTAAACTCCTTTGAAAGTCTCTACTTACGCGGGTATTTTCTAGTTAGATTCTCCATCTTATTGGTTTTTTCTAGTTAGATTCTCCTACCATTATATTGACGTGACCTATATTTTTTAAACGTGACATTCATAAGCTTTATAAGTGGAATTTGCTCACCTTTAACATTTTCTTGTATTATCATTATTTGACCAGCACTTAAAATATTATTTTTAAATTCTATTTATCTTATTTTTAATAATAATTTTGTCTCTCCAACAAAGTTCAGTCAGAAACCAAACTCTAGGCATGTAATCCCAACAACCAATTTTGACATCAAGTCTAAAACGAGTCTTAACCGGTGTCCACCATTGCAGGCCATTTAAAGGTGACCACCTAAAACAATCCCAAATCCCAAACAAAAACGCAACCAGATCAAGAAACAAGATTCTAAGATAACATAATTTTGAACCTCAAACATAATTTGAGAAACAAGATCGAAGCTCGTAAAAAGAATTCCCAAACCAAAATTCCCAATTTTAAGATAACAAAAAAAAATCCTAAATTCCCAATTCGGAACTTTAGAAACCCTAAACCCCAAAATTTTCATTTCGTAACCATCGAGAATCACAATCGTGAATAACAAAAGAAATTGTTTCCATCTTAATGCACTCTGAGGGAAATTGTATGCAGTGGGATACTGAGGGAGTGATTGGAAAAGTTGAAAGCAACCAAAGATGGCATAAGATATGGACAGGCTTCACTCGTTGCATCAATGACTAGGGTGAAGCTTGTTGCTGCCCTTAGGGCCTCTTTAGTTTGGATAACAGGGGGGTTGGTGCACTCGCTGCACTTGCTTATTTTGCAGTTCTCTATGGTGCCTTCGTCATCCTCAGCTTCAAAGCGACGTCCGAAGGTTTTGGCTACCCACATGGAGTTTCTGGCCAGTGCACTTGATGGTAAGATATCACTAGGTGATTCAGCTACTTGGCGTGCCTATGTGTCAGGTTTTCAGATTTGTAATCCTAATTTTAATCCCAATTAAAATTTTAATTCTAATTCCCCTTTCAGAAACTCTATTTTTAAAATGTTTCTTTTATCAAATGCCACGTCTATAGGTATGTGAATGTCACATTCAAAAACTTGACCACATAAACATCCTAGGTTATCAAAAACTTAATCTTATTAAACCAATTTAACAGTAAGAATTCAATTGAATCAATTTTTCCTTCAAAATGATTAAATTGACAAAACCAATAAAACGGAAATCTAACTTAGAAAGACCACGTAAATAGAAACTTTCGAAGTAATTTAACCTTAATAAAATTTGGCATTAATGCACCTAGGTTGGGACTAGAAAAAGCCCAAAGGCCAAAAAGAAATCCTTTATTAAATGATCTCACAGAACTAAAAACCCCAAGCCCTATAGCCCAAGGGTCATCCTAGTACAAATTATTTGAACATTTTTGTCTTTATATCTTTCTTTATAATGAGTTATTGATGGTCCTTTTCTAAAACAAATAAAAAACTAGAGTTTACCCTTACAAGCTAGAGGAACTTTGATTTATAAAAAGCATAATGTACCCTTTGTTCAAAGAACTCGAACTAGGTATAATTTTCTAAATTAACACGCACCACTTTTCATTATAAAGTTTTCTCATTTAGCTAAATGAGATGTATAAGGAATTTGCCTCATTCTTTCCACTCCCTCTAGGTATATTTTAGATCTTGATACCAGTTACATCATACCAACTTATATGATTATATGAGGAAGGTAGTTTTGCTGAATGAGAATACAAAATCTCAGACAATTAAACTTGGACTTCATCTGTCTGAATGCTGTACTGACATGGAGATCATATCATTAACTTCCACTGAGCCAAGCAAGCATAAACAAGATTCTTTCATTTTACTTGGGAAGTCGGGCCATCTATATTTGTATGACGATAATTTGATTGAGAAGTATCTACTACAATGCCAATCTAAGTCCACGCCTTCACTTCTAAGGGAAGTAATTGTGAAGTTGCCACTGATAGAATCAAGCATCACAACAGCAAAATTTATCTCCAACAATTCTAATGTGTTTAATTTGAAGACGAGGTAATGGGGTTCTGAATCTATATTTTTTTATTTACCATACTCATTCTATTTGCAGTCCACCTTTTTGTAAATCCATTGATTTGGACCTTGTTTGTCTTTACCACTTAATACTACACACAACTGTTCAAAAGTTATCCATTGTTTGTTCTTGTTGAAACAAATCAAAAAGATGGCATTAGCCTAAGTGCGGCCAAATTTACTAGATTTTCAAAAGTTCAAAACTTATACATAACTGGAGACAACAATGGAGCCATAACCTTATGGGATGCTTCATGCCCCATCTTCACTCCGATTTTGCAATTGAAGCAACACGTTATACTTTTATCAGTCACACCCACTCTCAAGTTGCATTTAGTGGAAAATAATTAGTTTGTTCAACAAAATTTCCATACAAAAATGTTAGCTTTACTAATAGCCTCCCGTTTGTTATAAACAAATTGCCTACATAATATGCAAAATGCTCTTTTTATCTTCCTGTGGGATACATTTAGCTCTTTCCAAAAGAAGCTACTTTCATATGCAAACCATTAGCCAACTTATTTGTCTAGATAGTTAGAGTTATTGATTTCATTGGTAATCATGCCAATGTTTTGTGTTGAAGAATTGGATTGATCAGGAAATTTTTGAAGGTTGCGATTGTTGTCCAACTCTTAGGCAAGTCTTTGTTCAGAAGATGGGAATAAAATGTGTTGTGGGGCTTACGGGGCTAATGCGGTCCTAATTCCACCAGAACCCATTTCATGGGATTTTGGGGGCTAGGGGCTTTAGAAAAGCCCCTTAAGATATGGGTAAAAAAATGGGTCTAACTATAGTAAAGGTTAGGGCTAGCCTTGAGGCTAAAAAAAAATTGACAACTCTATGTACAAGATTCATCATAGGAAAAGTTAGATAAATATGATGTCATTATTAAAGGATTAGAGAATTAGATATAGACACTTTGACATTTTTATTTATGTTTTGTAATATTTCTATGAACTTATTTATTTGAAGGTTTAATAGATTTGGAAGTCCTTATTTATGTGGATTTGCATCAATTGGGTCCTCGTATCATGAAAGTTTTCAATTAGATCCCTATTTTGGTAAAATTTGAGTTAATGGAGCCCTTGCCGTTAAATGCTATGGACGACGTTAATTTTCTTGCAATGTGGCATGTTGAGGTGTCCTTCAATTACAAGGTGGCACAGTATCAGAAGAGTCTCGTTGACCAACGTTGACTGATTCATAACGTGACTAATGAAGACCTGCCACGTGTCAACCCCTTTCCCACCCAAAATTAGGGTTTCAGATTGGGGAAAGGAGGAAACCCAGAAACCCTAGCCGTCAACCACCTTGAAGCCACCACTGTCAACCTTCAAACCGTCGCTATCCACCATCGCCAACGTTCTCATCGGCCACACCCATCGACCTCGCATGAACCTTCTTCGCACTGCCACCAATTGCAAAACCTAGACACAAGTTTTCCACAAAAATCGCAGAAATGCAAATCGTATCAGCCACCAGAATCGCGATTCCTTCATCCTCCGCCACCAAGCATGATTCGATCTCCTTCCTCGCAAGCTTCGCCGCAACCTCCCCCAAACCAGAGACGCAAGCCTCTCCGCAATCACGCCTTCTTTTTTGCATCTCGCAGCTACTTCGCCAAACCTTAGCGTCGCAAAACTACCATGAAGACGCTGCCATGACCGCAACCACTAACCTTCATCACCCTCGCACCTGTCAAAAAAAACACGCAGAAACCCAATCACAGAGAAAATCAAAATTGCACCGTTGTTCGAAAGTCATGGTGCGGATCATCTTCTCCTTCATTCATCTCCACCTGCAACCACAATCAGACCTGCAAACAAACCCAGAATCAGAAGAGAGTCCATTCGAAAATTCTGGTGCGAGAAGCGGAGAAAGCATTTTCCCATTCTAGCGGCACGTAGGCAGAGGCACAGGGAGAAGCCCTTTCCCATGGTGGCAGTGAAGACTAGTGGCATGATTATGATTGTGGCGGCTTCTATGAAGATGCGAAGACGACAATGGTGGTGAGTGAAGATCGAGTTGGCAACGCTGGTGCGGCAATGGTTGACAGCACGGTGGTTGAAGGGAATTATTGAAGATGAACGATGATACCTCGTGATTTATTTTAAATATTTTTTAAACTTAAAATCAAATAAATCTACATCATTATGCCACGTGATTATTAAATGACACCTCAACATGTCACATTGCAAGAAAAATAACACCATACAGAGCAATTAACGACAAAGACTTTATTGACTCAAATTTTACCAAAAAAGGGACCCAATTGAAAACTTTCATAATACGAGGACCCAATAGATGCAAATCCGCAAAAAATAGAGACCTCCGAACTTATTAAACCTTATTTGAATTAGGATGTTATTTATTTTTTTTCATATAAAGTAAACTCTTACGAGTCGAGCTTACAAATCGAGTTTACAAGTCAAGTTTACGAATTAAGTTTAATAGAGTCTCACGAGTTTATGTAAACTCTCGAGTTTGACAATCTTAATGTTTTGGCTAATGCTTTTTTATATGATGTGTTATTCATTTGCATGTAGCAATAGATTTGAAGATACTGAAAAAGTTCCACTTTTGTTCATACTAATCGAAGAATATTTGAAAAGATTTGAAAGATGTGATGAGAGAACTTACGATTATATTTCCTATGGCTATGAAGAGAACATAAATTATTTGTATATTGGAACATGAATTCAAAAGATGTGTTTTGAGTTATTTTTCCTTTAACAAGGATGAATTTCATTTATCATTAGTGAAGTATAAATTTTAGTTCTTTCAAAAATATACTTCAGTATAAGACTGGTTAGAAATTTTATTATGGTTGAGTTTGCTTTCCTATCATACAATGAATAATAATAATCTGAATTTCATGTTAACTTTCCTAGTACAATAAAGCATCGTATTCTTTTCAAGCTTGTGGACTATAAACATGGAGTCTCCCTTACAAGAAAGCTAAAAGAAATAATATTGGCAGCTACAAAATAAAATTTTATTTTTTTAATCTTTACAATTTTTTTTTAAAATAGAATGTCACGTTTTTAAAATTTTAAGATATGTAAAAAATACATTATTATTTATTTAAATATTTATCGTACTTAATACTTTGCCAGAAAAGAAAGATTTGAAAGATTATATATAAATTTACGAATTACTAGAACATTCTCAACCTTAATAGAACAAATGAAAACATTGCATCGTGGTCAAGAAATGGTGCCTGTAGAGAAAAATCCAGTATTGTTATTCATGAGAGGAGGCATGGGGGTTGGAAAAAACACCATTCGTGACGCCATTCTTAAGAAGTAACCTTTGACCTATTATAAAATTAATTGTTTTATAAAATTTATCTTATGCAAAATTAAAAGATAAATAAGAATAACAAATAAAATGATGTAACGACTCCATCTTTAGCATATAAAATAATCATTAATGTTTTTTTAGACATATACTCAATGCATTTTTAGACATATAGGATATACTTTATAAAATATATGTAAGAATTACATCCTTGTAAATAAAATTATGAAGCAACTGCATCAGTAGATTTTATTTACCATGTAATTCTTACATATGCTTAATGTTATAATTAATAAAGTAGACACTATAGGTTTAAAGGAACATCCCATATATGTCAAAAAACGTATTCATAATTGTTTTATATAATATAGATGGGATTGTTACACCATGATTTTATTTATTATTCTTATGCACCTTTTTATTTTGCATGAAATAAATTTTATAAAACAATCAATTTTATAATAGGTTGAAGGTTATTATTTAAGGATGACATCATGGATGGTGCTTTTTCCAGCATCTATGCCTCCTCTCATGAACAACAATATTGGACTTCTCTCTACAGGCACCATTTCTTGACCATGATGCAGTGCTTTCATTTGTTTTATTAAAGTCAAGAATGTTATAGTGACTCGCAAATTCATATATAATCTTTCAATCTTTCTTTCCTAACAAAATATTAGGTACAACAAATATTTAAATAAATAATAATGCATTTCTCATATTTAAAAGAAATATATGTTCTTAAAATTTCAAAAACTTTTAGCTTAATATTAATGTAAGGATTAAAGAAAATAAAATTTTACCTTGCAATTGTCAGTATCATTTCTCTTAGCTTTCTTGTAGGACGAGATTAACATTTCTCTTGGCTTTCTTGTAGGGTGAGTCTCCATGCTTATAGCCTGCACTCAATAAAAAAATGGAAAATAATTAATATAGCAAGTTGAAAAGATAAACATGAAAAGAATATGAAGGAAAGCTAACATGAAATTTAGATCATTATTATTCATTGTATGGTAGCAAAGCAAACTCGGTAAAAAGTTGGTAAGACTATTGAAGTGTTTCAAAAGGAAACTCAATCAAAATTTAGCACCTGTAACAATAGTTGCCTCGTTCAATAATCCTGGCAGTTGCATCCAACACCTCCCTTGCAATCTATAAATTACAAATCAATCAACCGTTAATTAGAGGCCAAAGTCTACACCAACACAATAGAAAATATACAAATATTTAAAAGACCTTTCATCTCTAAAAATAACTATTCTATTATCCTTATAAAGGTCTTTTCTAATTTGGCAAAAAATGAATTGGTAAAGAAAAAGAAGGAAAAAAAAAATCAAAAGTAAAGGTGGCCGAAAATGCAACATAATTGATTATCTTGTAAGCATAATTCCATGTTACATCAAAGCTAAGTCATAGATGTTAGTGTCTATAGATAAATTAGTACCAGTCTTAGTGGTACACTTTTACTGGTACACTTTTACATCAATGTTGCTACGATACCATAAATCAAACTAAATAATGTGATCTTATAGCTCAAGATTGACCAAACAAGTTATTTTCTTATAAGTCATTCTCATACTAAAATTAGTTAATGATTAATCACATTTGAACTTGGGGTGAGGAAAGGCTTCAAATGCTTATAGTAACTTATAGTCCAAAACAATATCACATTGATACTTAAAATCTACGTAAGACACAATTGAAACAGAATAAGAAGCTTAAATGGACTTGGTAGCATCACTGAAAAGGATAAACCGTAAAAAGAAAACAATAAGTTGAATAATATCACACAGAATGTAGAATCAGATTCACAAACTGTAATGATCAATTATTTGCAAATTACTCATGTACAATGTTTACACCATCTTTGACAGAGTAGTTAACTTCAAATGCAGGTCCCTCAACTTGTTAAATTCAGGTTTACTTTAAATGTCTGAACTATTTGTGTTGTTTGCAAATAAAAAGTTTTATACCCATAACTAGAAGCAGACAAAGTTAAGTATCAAGTGCCATAGATCACTAAACTATAACTTGTTTCAGGATGTTTGGATCATCTGCCTAATTAGAAAATTAACGTGTCCATTCCCACCTATCTTATGAGTGCAGATAAATAAGTTGCATCTTCGCACCACTTCATACATCTCCAACTTCATGTGGAAATGTTGTTTATTATTATCACATATAATGATCACATTCAATAGTAACGCTAGTGATATATAAAAATGGAAGCAGAGACAACAAATACAAGATGAGAACTAAACTAAAGGGATACAATTTGGTAAGAGAAGAATAAGATTCCATGGTTGTGTACCTTAACAAACAGAGAGGAAGGAGAACCCAAAAAGAGACTAAGCACGGAGGAGGAGAACCCAAAAGGTCCATGCCATGTTCGGTGCAGCTACCTACTCCCATGCCAAGCAGAGTGTTGAAAGAATCAACATCAGAGTGAAGTTATAGAAGCCATAAAGTTCTCTTGTGAGGATGTCTTAGAACTATTAACGTAATGTATACAAAAAACTTAAACATGATAAGCAAGATGAAATTCAAAAATGATCTGTTTTACATAAAAGTTAATCTGAACCATGTAATAATCCAATTAAAAAGAACAAGATTGTTGAAATGCATCACAACCATGCGTACTGATTATGCAGAAATGTAACAAGAATGATGCAGAGACCGTGACAGAGATTCTAAATATCCAAGAACTAAATTAAATGTCGACTAGATGGCATATGTAACAGTCAAAGTTTTCTCTCAAGCATACTACACCTACAATTACAAATGAATCTTATTCCTCAAAAAGAAGAAAATTGAAGGAACTCAATTACCCAAGTTATCAAGGAAACTCTGTAATTCCTTCAAACCATAAGCAGAGAAGCTCCGGTACACTCTAGAGCGAGGGGCCACTAAGTTGCGAGGAGGTTGCTGCTGGAAGGAAATCACAACTGCAAACAAATTGTCTCCACTCTTTCTCTTTAAAGCCTCATCAACCAAATACTCACATCACAAGGTTCAGCCATCGTCTAGTACGTGTTATGACATGACATTATAAGACAATATATACAACCATAAAATATATATTCTATTTATACTTATAAACATGTACATCACCATAACATAACCTATAAACATGTACTAGTTACATATAAACACCAATCTTTCCTAACTTCAACGATTTGATTGTCACAATATTGTTGACATTTGCAACTAGAACAATACTAAAACAAAGAAAAATAATATAAAATTAGTCAATTAAATTTTTACTACAAAGTGATGAGCCATCATATAATGCATTAAAACAATTATGAAAATATTATTGATGAGCCATCATATGTAGTTTTGTTAAATATATAAATAAATTATTAAAGTAATTTTTTATTTTAAAAATATGTATTTCAATTTAAGGTGTATTAACATGTTTAATTCACTAACCATTAAACAAATATTTTTAAGATTAAATGTTAGATAATCTAGACATACCTTAAGATGGACTAAATTCAATTAATCTCTTTTGAAAGGACTTTTGTCCCTTTGAAGGGAGGGTTAGGGTTAGTGAAACTAACGGTCTTAACCCAAATTTGTAGTGAAAGTTATATTAAAAGTAAATGTATAATTAATGAATTCGATGTAATTATTAAATATATGATAAATATAGCAAACTTTTGATAATTTATGTACAAACTGCAGCATGAGATGGAAAAAAACTCTATAAATATAAAACAGTGAGACTGCTATAAACTTGATATAATGAAAATCCATTACAGTGGCATAATTTACACAAGTAATGAGGAAGTCACCGTGATCATTTTGCACCAGTGGTAGGAAGAAGTTGCACCCACAAGAATGGCAACTCTATAAATCATTTCAAAAAGTGAAACACAAATCAAGAATACCTGAAAGAAAATTATTTATGGTAAATGAAGGATACAAGAGGGCACAACCAAGTCCTCTGAGATTATAAATAAGAATAACGTACCCTCTTCTGACCCAAATGTACTGACAAAGATTGAATACCAAATTTGTCATCTCCTTCATTGTCAGGTATATCCTATAAGAAAGTCAACAGAGATTAATTTTACTTTCATATTGGATACACATGTATAATTTAAGAGAACAGGAAGCTTTTATCCTTCTACCTTGAACAATGCTAAATTAAAGAGAAGAAACTCAAGAATGCTATAGAAAAAACCAATGATCTAGAATCATAGTTGGCCTCTTGAACACAAAGGTCTGCAGATTTAATATTATGCACACATATTAGCACCCAAAAACATTTGGCTTTGTAGGAGGGTTTCTTCGCTGCTAGACATTTGTTACTGCAATTATGTGTATAAAAGCTAATTTATGTACATATGCATTACAACTTAGAGCACTTTTTAGAAGGACAAACTGCCTGCAAATGAAGAAAATAATGTTGAAACATTATTCTATGAACAACTACAATGCACATGGCTCAAGCACTGCAATTCTCTTCCATCTCAACAGGGGTAGCTGCAAATTTTAGACACACGAGTTATGAAAAAAAAATGTTGTCACTATCAAACAAAGTTTCCAAACAGAGATTTTAGAGAAGCTTAAATTCAAATATAACTACTGAAAAAGAAAAGAAGTGTCACATAATTTCAATCCTTAAAGCCTTCCTCCAATAAACAAAGTTTTTCTCCTAACAGGAAAATTAAGTGCAAGTATAGATGATGTTGTTGAACATTTTCTGCATAATGTTCACCTGAATTTGATAAAGCACAAAAAAATTCTTGTTATAGAAAATGAACAAATCTTACAATGACAGTTAGCAATTATGCCCTAAATAACAAGGGGGAAATGAAGTGTATGTGCCATCAAAATGAACTTACATCAATTGAATATGCAGTCCCCACCAAAAAATGGATGGAAAGAGCCCACAACAACGGAGGTGAACCTACAATCCATCCAATCCCAAAACTCTGTAAAGGAAACTAAAATGATAGCTTTTAATAACAATCACATTGACAATTTTGAAAGAGAGTATAACTTTTTGAATGTTAGATAGACATTTCAGAGAAAAGAAAATCAAATTCTAGCAAAGGTAAGGCCATAGACCAGATGAAATATACAACAGAAAGCAGACTTAAAATGAAATGACTTTGAATTCTTACTTTCCAACAATCCCAGGTGGGGGAACTCTAGTAGTATCACAAAAGTACATACACATTGAAAGATAACAAACTGTTTATGCTTATTGCCTGTACAAACAAAAACAACTGAAGTAAAATAATTCAAAAAAGCATTACACGTTTCCAAATATAGAAAGCGAGGTTCATGAAAAAGAATTGATTAATATTATTTGACTAAATAATTGCACAGAACAAAGAAAAGGATTTGACTTAATTGTGCCAATGAGAACGTATGGACTGAAAAAACTGATAAATGCATCCAAGTAATATTTAATAGAGCCCCGAAAGGGTTTTGGAAAATATTGAGGTTTAGCAATCAAATGATTCACCAGAGTCGGTGTTCACAACATAACTCCTTGCACGTTGGTGAAATGTGGATCCAATCTCAATGCCTCTATAATGATTCTGATGATGCCTCATGATATGATATTTATTCTGGATTTTCTCAGTTTTGCACCATGAAGCTTTTGTTACGTAAGAACCTAGAATATCAAATGTGAATTTTCATGATGATTCTCAAAAGTATTCGAAATAATACTAAGTACTTTGTAATAATAAACAGAAAACATGAACCCATTTTCATGGCTCACCAAAAGAAGAAGCAACAGTGAAACACCCAACAAAGATAGAAGTCATTGATGGTTGGTTGTAAATTTGTTTCCAAAAGGCTCTCGGGCACAGACTTCTGATTCTATTACCTGTCGTGAAAGCAAACCAGCCACACCTAAATAAACACAGCATCAAAATTAAGGAACTGAATATAACCACAAAGTATGTATTTTTATCAGGTATGCTAAAGGAGTGAAAGGGTATTAATTGTTAATTTGCATAGATACGCACATAACATATGAAGGACTTTTGTTCTTCTCCTTCTCCATTAACCTCTGTTGTGTGGCAAGTCTTGAAACACTTGCATAATATGACATTATGTACTAATTTTCTTTTGAGAACAATATAATAGGTAACAGAGGTCGTATCAATATTTAAGTATCATATAATAGAAATACTTGCCAAAGGTACACTAAGTTCTGAAAAAATCACTACTTCAGTAAACATACACTATCAACTAAGCTGATTTAGAAGAGATATCAATACATCCATAACTTGTTGTGTCCAATAATCCATTAGGGGGATCAGAACCCTAGGTTTGAAAATTGGGGATTTTCAAAACTTCATGAACCCTACAAAATAAAATTTCAGATTTGATGCAAATGGAGAACAACATTGTTAAGATATAAATACATTTTCGAAACTGAAATCGGGTTCAATTCACATACCACTGCATAGTGAATAAAAACGGACATTCTCATCTAAGCTTCATTTCCTTCGAATTAACATCCAGTGAGTTTCTAACTTCAATCAAGCATATGGTAAGTGAAATGAAGCAAAGATACTTTTAGACGGGAAAGCGCAAAAGGAGGGAGAGCTCGAGAAAGGAGGGGCTAACTGAGATGACCTAGAGAAACCGTAACTCCGCATAGATGGAACATTTTTTATAATAAACTGATGTCTTCCTAAAGCAAAGATGAAATGCAAGATTGTCGTTAATATGGGATGCAGGACCGTTGTTGAGAGAATGAGGTAGGACTGGGGTTGAGAAGAACCCTTCCAAGGGAAGACCTAACCTAAACCCTAAACACGAATAAGAGAACCGGCCAAGTGACAAACTTTTTTCAAAAATTTTAAATAGCTCTTAGACTTAGACAGCGCTTATATTACATTTTGTACATAAAATAAGTTATTTATCTTTTATTGGTACGTTCCTTTTTAGAAAATTAATATTTTATTTAATAATTTAAAAAAGATAATTATTTTATTTATAATTTTGTAGATAAGGAAAAATTACTGAAGATTAAAAAATATATCATAATAAAATGAGTTATCAACAAAATGAGTTATTTTAAATATAAAATCAAGTTCAAATTTCAAGTCTAATTCATATAATTGTACATTCATTAAAATCTATAAATAAAAGGTTTTAAATAGTTAAAATTCAATTTCATTGGTAGAGACTCATTTAGGAGGCAAGAGGAATTCATCATTATTCTTTTATGATATTTAGAATATAAAAGAGTAACTAATTTTCTTGTTCACATGATTGAAAATAATTTATCTTTAATTTTTTATGATTTTTGTTATTTAATATATTTCTTTCATTGTTTTTATATTCTATTTTTGTTTTTAACTACATAATAATTTATTAAGTGCATATTTGTGAATATATAGAGAAGATGTTTAAACTTTTAGATTATAATAAAACAATTCTTAGTCTATATATCTAAATACAAAATTGTCATTCTAAACATCTCAACCTAATATTTATTGTGAACTTTTAAATAAAAGATTTAAGATATTAGGATTTTTATTAATATGTTTATTGTTTCTAAAAATATTAAAACTTGTTAAATAGTGATCTTGTTAGATAGTGATATGAATGTTAAAATAAGAATTAGAAATATATTGTTTAATGTTTAATAAATGAAATATATCCTCGATGAAATAATTTTAGATTCACGTACACATACAATACAAATTTGAGGCTACTAATTATTTAACATCAATTTTTACTTATTATTGTTTTGACTAACATTAAATGTTTGTTTTTTCATGGTGTTTTAATCACAAAGACCTCTAATACAATTTTCGAAGTGTGCACAGTGAGCTTATTAACATTCTGTTTACAATTTTAGCTTCGGTAGTAGAAGTCTCAATGTTTAACCTTTACCATATTTTCACATTTACAACTCTATGTTAACTTTTCTAAAAAGTATAGGTAATTGAAACGCGACAAATGTAAGATCTCACCAGTTTATATGTCCTTCTAATTGTTCAATGTCTTTTGTGTAAAATTAAAGCAACCCGATATTTTAACACCACAATTCTAATACCATTTTGACATTGTCAGGTGTCGATATGAGATTGGTTTGTTTTTAATTTTTAAAAAAATTGAAATTGTGACATTACTACAAAGGATTAGATTTGAATTTTTGATTTCCCGTTTTGCCCTTGACCTGTTTCATTGGATTGAAACGTTCTCTTTCACTCATTTCTCCATCTCACTGTCGGTGTCATCGTTCTTCCAATCTTTCGATTTCTCCATCTCATTTGTTCTGATTTCGGTGTGGTTGTGGCCTTCATTCTTGCCATCTCTGATGATACCCTCTTCGTTGGTGTCTTATCTCTTCGTTCTCGCCATCGTTCTTCGTCCTTGGTGTTGGTGTCTCATCTCTTTGATCCTGGTGTGGTTGTCTCATTCCTTCGTTTCCAAATGGCCAGTTCTTCAACGAAGGTAAGCCCCATGATCCTTGGGCTATTTTAGTTTTCTCCCTTTTGTGTTGGGCTTTTATTTTAGGGTTTTGAGCATTTGTGGTTGATGCAATTGACAGTTAGGCACTCATTTTCCACGAATTATATATCAACTTTGAGCAAGGAATTGACAAAGGAGCAGCGGTCATTGATTTCTGGGACTCCTTTTGGTTTGAGTACTAAAGTTAGGTTGGCTAAGAATATATTGAGTGAATTAGTTGTGAAGTGGGTTGACTCTAATGGTTGTTTTGTAATCGGAGATAAAGAAGTCCCTATGACTGATAATGACTTTTGTTTAGGTCTGGGGTTGAGTACAGAAGGTAAGGACTTGAACTTGAAAGAAAATTACAAAAGGACATGTGTTAAATATGTAGGGAAAGACACAAAAGATTTAGACTTGGTTTACAAATGTATGAAGAGGAAACGTAAGAAGAAGAGGTTGGAGCATCAACAAAATCTAGTTGCAGGGCTTAAAAGGGAGGTTGTTAAGTTGGAGCAAGAGGTTGCTTACGAAAAATCTAGAAGAAGAAGACCAGACGAAGGTGGACCGAGTGTGGCCCGTGAAGATCCTTCCTTCTCCCCGGGAGGCATTTCCCCGGAAGGAATCCCCCCGAGAGGCATGTCCAGTGATGAAGCTCCAATGAAAACATATGTAAGGATGGGTTCACGGAGGCGGTTCAAGAGTAGAGCTCTTAAAACTCCTTTTACTGGAACATTGCAAATAAAACATGCGTGAAATTATGATATGTTTACAAATTTGAAACTTTCCTTGTTGTCGACAGATGTTTTATTGTCGACAGATTTGTTTAATAATTTCAATTGTAATAAATGTTACATTGAACTTTCAGTGTTTGACATAGTATTAAAGTTAAATGAATGAGTTATGTCATTGCCCTTGGGAAGTAATGTTACCATGTAGTTGTTAAATATTAAAGTTGACAGATATTTTTATTGTTGTTGGACTTAATGGACGAAAGAAACAATGCATGTGGACATAGGCAACATTCTGAGTTGAACAGAGAAATCTGGTTCAGTGAAAAAACGTGTTGTAATCGTTTACAGGATGGGAGAAACGTTTACGCGAGTGAGTTATGGAATTTGTACAGAAAATCCTTCTGAAGGAGCCAGGTTTTTGTACACAGGGGACCATTAGGTGAAATCTGCAATTCTTTGCAAGTTTGGACTGTGTTTTAATTTTTTAGTGTTTTAGGTGTGTGTTGGGTATGGATAATTGAATTTGGGGACCCCAAGTTGCATTAAGTAAGTTATTTTGTTCACTAAAAGTACTTGGATGAAATTTTGAATCAAGTACAGTGAAAAAAGGCCATGTAAACGTTTACAGGATGGTGGTAAACGTTTATGCGAGTGAGTTGTGGAATTTGTACAAAAAGTCCTTCTAAAGGAGCCAGGTTTTTGTATACAGGGGACCGTGAAATCTGCAATTCTTTGCATGTTTGGACTGGTTTTTGAATTTTTTGGTGTTTTAGGTGTGTGTTGGGTGTGGATAATTGAATTTGGGGACCCCAAGTTGCATTAAGTAAGTTATTTTGTTCACTAAAGGTACTTGGATGAAATCCTGAATCAAGTACAGTGAAAAAAAGGCCATGTAAACGTTTACAGGATGGTGGTAAACGTTTACGCGAGTGAGTTGTGGAATTTGTACATAAAGTCCTTCTGAAGGAGCCAGGTTTTTGGACACAGGGGACCATTAGGTGAAATCTGCAATTCTTTGCAAGTTTGGACTGGTGTTTTAATTTTTTGGTGTTTAGGTGTGTGTTGGGTGTGGATAATTGAATTTGGGGACCCCATGTTGCATTAAGTAAGTCATTTTGTTCACTAAAAGTTCTTGGATGAAATCCTAAATCAAGTGCAGTGAAAAAAGGCCATGTAAACGTTTACATGATAGTGGTAAACATTTACGCGAGTGAGTTGTGGAATTTGTACANAAAGTCCTTCTNAAGGAGCCNGGTTTTTGNACACAGNGGACCATTANGTGAANTNTGCAATTCTTTGCAAGTTTGGACTGGTGTTTTAATTTTTTGGTGTTTAGGTGTGTGTTGGGTGTGGATAATTGAATTTGGGGACCCCATGTTGCATTAAGTAAGTTATTTTGTTCACTAAAAGTTCTTGGATGAAATCCTGAATCAAGTGCAGTGAAAAAAGACTATGTAATTGTTTACAAGGTCTTGGACCTGCGCAAAAACGACATAGTATTTGGACATCGTTAGGGTTTGCGAAAGTTAATGTATAACAACGAAAACAACATAGTATATGGTCCAGTTCCCACTCACCAAAATCAGCGTAGCCGATACACACCACGACACCAAGGACAAAGACCACGAACCACACAGAAAGGGCAATCCAAAAAAAAATCAAGGTCTAAAAATAGATGACACCACCACTAATGAACGCAAGGAAAAGGTCTTCAACAACCAAACAAAGGGCTTGCCGAGAGGTGAAACGAGTGCCACAACGAGTGGAGGCGACCACAACCGAGAGGGCCACAACAATGGTGAGACGAGGCGACCCGAGAGGCTAAACGAGTGGAGAACGCCAGAGACGACAATGATCGGAGATTGGCCAGAGGAGAGAACGCAAGAGACGAGAGAAAAGAGACGAGAGAGCGAGAGGAAGGCTATTTCATTAGACTGAAACGACAAAGAACACGAGAGAAAGATGAAACTGCGAAACTGAAAAATTGATATTTCAACTTCCATCTTTGCCCTTGTTTCAGAACGAAAATCATTTAAATTTTTTAATTTAAGACACCCAATAAAAATATGACACCTGTGTAGTGTCAAAGTAATGCCAAAAAAAGGGTGTCTAAATATCATTTTGCAAAATTAAATTACCACCCGGATGGATAAATTTGAACTCTTTTGTTATCGAAGTAGTGTAGATACTTGTAATAACATCTGTTCCTATCACGCTTAAGGTATAATCAATTTTGGAGTTTCAGACACTATCAAGTCTTTATTCTTAAAAGATATTTCAGAAAATAAAATAAAAATATTTAAACTGTTTTAGAAATCAACTTTTAAACTATACGTGACTATTCAACATGATAAAAATATTTCTAATCAGAAAAACATCCATATGTTAATCACGGTTTCTTCTTAATGTTAACTTTAGTTATCAGTGACATAATAATCAAGGATAAAAAAGGTACTCCAATAATAGATACTGATGAGATAAGAAAAGAGAAAACCATCTTGCAAAAACATGCACTAGCAACCCAATTCCCTGTAAAATGTTTAACTTTGTTCTAGTTACAGGAACAGGAAATCAGGATAACACTTTGTAACTTAATTTCTTTGCAAGGAAAAATCACGTATACTCTTTTACTCTTTACAATCTACAGCTAGCACATTTCGAGATGAAATGAAGGAATGGTTTTAAATGCGTGTAACCCTGTACTCTGTTTCCTTTCCTATTGACACTTCCAAGGAAAATTTCCAATTAGATGAACAAGTGATGGATGATAGAACTTGGTGGAATATAGAGTGTGCTAGCCTGCTGCTAATAGCCAGAGCATAATTAGGGATGACATTGAAATCGGTAACCAGCTGATGAAGGCTAAGGCCACTGAAATCTGGTACTTTTGGCATTCCTCTCCAAAATGGCAGTGTCCCAGATCATTGAAGTACAAAACTGTGATGCCAGCCGAGGAAGAAGCTGCAGCTAGTGATAGTGTTGCTGTTACCTGTAGACACCAGTCAAGAAGACTTTTAAATGAAAGATCATAAATTCAGAACAGCTATTATATGTATAAACCGATGAAAAACTAACCCAATCTCCAACTACAAAGAGGCTAACCAGTACTGCGTTGTGAAGGACCTTCTTATTCACCAATGCATATGCGTCCAATAAAAAAAGCACAAAACTCCAAATGACTTGTAAACCCATTGAAGCTATCAAGTAACTGTAATATAAAAGGAGCAGTAGGAGTCAAGTTATTCATAGTCAACATCTACGCAAGATGATACAGATCAACAACTTAAGTACATTTCCAGATTATCATGTCAACGGTAAAAACAATTAATGACAAACATGTTTTCACAGAAAAAAGCTTAAGTGTTGGGATCCAAATGCAAGATACTGAAGTCCCACATAAGAAGTATACAGTTATAGAGTGTGTTTCATGTTATTCCGGGCTGATTAATTACTGAAGTGTAGTGTGTTTTTCAAAAGGATCTTAGTGTGAAAAGAGCACTGACAAAAACGGTTTTACTACAGACATCCATCCGTCTTTGGCCAACACACTTCCCAATCTAATCCTCACCTTCAAGCCTAGTTCCATTCCAATGCTCATTCTTGACAGGATAATTTCCATCTGTACATGTCCCCAATCTTCATGTAGACATGTTCCTCCTTAATTAGTTATTCAACCAAAGGACATTTAACTTTTCTTGAAGCAACTTCTGAAATTTCTTCAATCAATATTAATTACAAGGTTTAAGTATGTTTTTAATTCCTATAAAATGATTGTATTATAATTTTGGTCGCTATAACTTTTTTTCTTTATTCGTAACTCCTCTATACTTAGAAAACATTACAAAACATTGTTTTAGTTCTTATAAAATATATGAATTTTGGTTTAAATTCATATAAATATTGTTCTCTGGTTTTCATCATTTCAAACATTGACATCACTATTTTCATCCTAACATCTATTCTACGATAGATTAAATAACATTTAACAGACCGTAACAGCATTTTTTTAAAGATGTGACTTGCTGATACCATGAAATGGTCTCTTGACTTTTCATCATTACTGGATCAAAATCAAAATACGCTCCTTTTACACACACCACAAACACATTCAAAGCCTAAGTATAATTATATATTTGCAAACCATTGGTTAAGGAACCTTCTATAAATGAACACAAATTGAGGTTTTTCAAAATTTAAACAAGTGTACTTTTATGATACAAATATATTCTATTAATTTAATCAATTTTGTTTTCTGAAGTATACTTTTGCATTTTTCATCTGTGTTTAAAAGTACCGGCGATATACAAGAAACTTGTAGAGATTGATCAGCCATGAACAAGTTGGTCCTGAATTACCTAATAAGTTATCTTCCATCAAAATAACTAGCACTAACTTTCTTCTGGGGAGACCTATGTCAATTTCTGTTAAATGGTAAACAACTGATACGCGAATTTCCACACAAGTTTGATTCATAACGTGTTTGTTTTCCTGTTTCAGATGTGATTTTTAAAAGCTAAGAACTTGTCTGGTTCCACATTTTGGATGTGATTTTCATAAACTAAAAGTTAGCTTTTACATCCCATTTGAATCCTCCGTTTCCTGGCATACCCTCAGTCAGGTCAAAATTGTGATTAGAAAGCTTCATGAATATCAGATTTCCCAAATCCCATTTCTCAACAACAATGACAAATTTCCACTACACATTCACTCAAGTAAGGACTGAAACAGGCAAAGTGCTAAACTTGCTTGAAGAAGCTGGATTAACTCATATTACATGCACAAAACCAAATATGAAACCGAATCAACAACAAATGGTTGGCTAACACGCAAGTAATGTGTTTCAAGGATACCATCAGTACTGAAACAAAGTCACACCGAAACTGATAATGCAAGAAAAAATTTCAGAAAAGATAAATGTATAACTTATTACCAAAAGGCCGTAAAATTAAAGAAACTGGAAGTGGTAGCCATCGAAGCAATTGATCCAGCAGCAAATACGAACTGTGATATCCTTAGAGCCAAACCAAGGACAGTGNCCGGTGTTCCAGGGAAATCTCTCATCTTTCCCTCCAAATCTAGGATTCTCAATGGCTAAGGATGAACACCCATCTTCATATTTGACCCAAAATTAAGAAAAAAAGAAAGTTAAGAGTTTTAAGTCCAACAGAAAAAGACCCAGGAAATTGAAATCTGGGTGAGCAGAGTTCCTGTCACGGGCAAAACAGGACAGGGAAACGAAGAAGTTTGATTAGATAAGAAAAGCAAGGATGTTAAGTTTGGCAAATGGCAATAGTCAAACGTGTGACCAAACAGAACAGCCTCGGTTGCTTGTAAAAGCATTTCTCTTTCCTTTCTTTTATTTTCTTTTATGTTCTGTTTCTGACACAATGAAAGTGAACTCTCACCCACGCGTCCCAAGTAGCGTGCATGCTATTCCACAAAAGTGTATGGACCCACTTTAGGCCTATACGATGTCATGTTCATATTTTTCATAAATTTTTTCAAAATCGACCATACAATGTGGATGAAGTAGCTCTGGACCGGATTCAAATTTAGTTTTAAGACTTAAATTTAATATTTTAAAATTTATATTTTATTATTTAATATATTAGCTTAATTGGAATAGATTTTTCAGATTGCAGTTTTATATTAAATTAAAAAATTATTTTTATTTTAAATAAGGAAAATAACATTTTGACACCAATTTTTTGACACCATTTTGACACTGCACACGTGTCAAAATGTGATTGGACGATTTCAAATTAGAAAAAGAAACTTTGGTTTTTTCTTCCAAATATGTCCCTATTTCAGTTTTTTTTAATTTGAAACTGTTCAAACACATTTTGACACGTGTGCAGTGTCAAAATAATGTCAAAAATTGGTGTAAAAATATCATCTTCCTTTAAATAAATGATATAAATATTATGAATCTTTAATTTAAAAAAAATATGTATAATTTTAATAATGATTATTATAATATGATTTTATATGATTTATTATTCAATTTAGCAAAATAACATTATATTAAAAATAAAATTAAAATTTAAAATATATTATAAATTTATAAATATTTAAATATAAATTTAGAATATCCATAAATTTCTAACTTTTTATCCGAATAAAAATAAAATTATCTCTTTTATTTAATTTTATTTATCTAATATTTTTTCCACTTATCGAATTCATATCTTGAAATTTATTTCGAATTCCGTTGGGTACTATTTTTTTTTCTCGTTCATGTGACATGTCAACTTCTAATCTTTAAGTTTGTTTTTCTTTTTCTATTTTCTTGTCCTTTAAGGAAGAAACAAGATACGATGTTCCTCCCTCCACCTTCTCAAGTGGTCGTGTTGTATCTTTTCGTCATTTTAATTTATTTTAAAAATATTTTTCATCTTTTTATTATTTTTTTATTTCAAAAATATCATACACTCTCCAACTATCTTTAATAATCTTTCTTTTTTTTTCTTTCTGCATTAATGGAACATTTATATGATTCATTAACGGAACATTTATATGGCTTATTAATGGAGCATTTATATATTTTCTTAAATAAATTTGATTCAATCTTATTTTCGTTGTTGAATATATTTTTTTCTCTTCAAATTACTTAATAAATGGTAAAATTTTGTTCTAAATTTCTAAAAAAATGTTTATATATATATATATATATATATATATATATATATATATGTGTGTGTGTGTGTTTTTCTTACATATAATATCTATAATTTTTAACATTATATTATATTTAACTTACTGACATGTTTTACTCAAATAACTTGAATAAATTATTTAATTTGTTAGATAAATAATATAAAAATATTATTAAATACTTAAAATATAAAAAAAAAATTATTAAAGATTTAGAATTTATTTAGTTCTTTCGTCATTATAAAGTTAGTATATAATAATAATAATATATCATTATTTACTATTAATGTTATTATGTTTATTATTTTGTATTTGCATCTAGCTTTTAATTTTATAAAATGGAAATGGTAGAAGTACTAATATTGAAGTTTCCTCTCAATTTTATATTTTGTAATATATTACAAATTCAAATTTGAGCCATATAAATATTCCATTAATGTGTAATACTGAGAGATAAAGAGAAAGATTGTTGATGATAATGGGAAAGTATAGGATAATTTTGGAATAAAAAAAATAATAAAAAAATGTTAAATATTTTTAAAATAAATGAAAATACTGAAAAGATGGAAGAGTATTTGAAAGGTGGAGGGAGCAACACCCACCCTACAAGATAATGATTATTTTCATGAGCCTTGCTTCTGGTTTAACAAGCCGACACAGAAATAAAATAAACTGGTCCTTTCAATATATATTTTTAAAATAAATATTTAAACTGTCTACTTATAAATTTTACGTTAGATATTTTATCTTTATTTATATTTTTTTATTTCATCTAACTTTCTTTTTGACATACATTAATGTGTGTTTATATATATATTTTTATCATAAAAAATATCTTTTTTAGTTTATTTATAGTTATGGTAGTTCTTTAATATTAACTTTTTTATTTATTAAATATTAATAATATATTTTTTAACGATAATTTATAAAAAAAATTATATCTAACCATCTTTTAGATTTATTGCTGAAAACGGTATTTTAGATTAGTATGCAGTCTTTTAGTCATCTTGGTAAATTAATTAATAATTTAGTGTCGTATACATATTTTTATTAAATCTTCATTATTATATTAATAATAAGTTTTATACATATTTTATATTATAAAGTATTAAATACATGTTTATGTTATTTTTATAGTTAATTTATTATTATTTTTATTTGTATTTTGAATTTAATCTATATTTTTTTATTATAAATATAATGTTTTATGTATATATATTTAATCCAAATAAAATTAAGCTTATGGCTTTTTCCTGTATTCAATAATTTTTAACAAAAATATTTCAATAATAGTTTTTATTTTGAAAAAAAAAAATCATCACATTAAAGTTAAAAGCTTACAACATTGAATTAAAATAAAATCTTTGTTAGAGTATTAGATAACAAGTAGACATCAGTCTTACTGTAGCTGTAGCTGACTGCATGAATATCTTAAAACATAAGAATAGCGGACCTTCAAGACTATGACAAAGCCTCCTCTCCGACCACCTTGATTTGACCATCTTAAGACCAAATACTGGAGAATATTTCTACGTCGCATAAAATTCACTGAAACTTAATTCAAATGGATACCTTTGTAGTTGTTCTCTTCACAACAACCTTTCAAATATAGAAGTCAAAGGTAACCTTTTCCCTGCCAACATACTACTAAAACTTGACCAATAGGTATCAATTACATATATTACTCAAGAAAAGTCTAATTATTATCCAGCATCATTTTCATAACATTAAGACTTTTCCAAATTTAAATGACATAATATTCATTTTCTTTTGAATATAAAAGTAGAAAAATTATATACAGTAGAAAGAAAAGAGGGAATGAGAGAAAAAGGGCATAAGGAGGGGGAAAACTCGGGAATCAAAGGATTGAGCTGAAGCTGAAGATCTGTGATGGAAGGATTGAACTGGAGTTCGTAATTGTAAGTTGTGAAATCAAGTTCGCATGATTATATTGACTTCATAGTAAATCTGAGTTTGTGGTAAGTGTAAATGGTGAAACACATGATCATTCAAAAACAATTTAGTAATCTTTGCTTTTTATTTATTAAAACATTTTTTATAATCTATCACATTACTCAAATCACTCATAAACTTTATGTTCAAATTCAATGACTTTCAAATCCTTTTAAAAAGCAATACATATTTTACTTTTAAATTTATCTAATCACTGTTTCTAAAATTCATTTTGAAAAGTGAACATACACTTTTATGTTTCGCTTTTTTCATTAAAATAATAACATTTTATTTGATTTTTTAATAATGGTAATAAGTGTAGTTTAAATAAGCTTATTAATTATTTCCTTATATATATATATATATATATATATATATATATATATATATATNTATTTATTTATTTATTTATTTTTCTTTTATCTTTCGTAAACTTCTTACCGGGCATACGTAGTTTCAAAGAAATTATTTTAAGATTCCAACATAAATTTCTAAGATAAGAACAATCTAAATTTATTTGTCATTAATTATAAAATAAATATTAACATTCGTTAAAATAATAAAAAAACAATTTCTTTGTTATTGTTTCTAAAAGTAATATTAAATTTCATTAAGATAACGATTAACTCCAGTCGACATTTTTAGATGGTGACAAGCAATTTAAACCTGGTGTTAATTTGACTCTTATATGATAATTATAAATTTACCTTCTATTGATGACATACCTTTCATTAAAAAACAAAGAAAATCCCCCACCGGTTACGACAATGTGTATCAATTTATAATTTATAATGGTTTAAACCATTTAGGCATAGATATTCTCAATTTGATCTCTTTTATAAGTATTAATTTGAAATTTAGTCTATTAAAAATTGTTAATGATGTTAAAATTGTGTACAGGTGACGAGATGACGTGTTAAATGATTTTAATGTAGCATTGTTAGGAGAGAAACGTGACATTATTGGAGGTGAAATATGTCATTTTGGCAAATATTTAAAAACAAATTATAGATTTCCATTTTTAATTAAAAATCTGAGACGATTGAAACAAGAATCTCTCATTCTCATTAACCTCCGCAAACCGTTATCATTTGGCTTCCTCCTTCCAAATTCTTGAAGCATCAAAATAAATCCTCTTTTGCACTTATCACACACACAATAGAATACATACATCAATGAAACAGAGAAGTAAACCCAAGCTTCATCATCTCCATTTGCATCTCTCTTATCACCTTTCTCCTATTTCCCTGGCTTTCAACCTAAAACATAACACACTAAAAATAGATTGACAATCCCAACCCCCATTTCGTTCATTATCACCATCTCCTAACCTACATTCTTCTTCACTGCTCACCGCCAGCATAACTCATCGTCTTTCCCCCTCCATCCTGGTTCATTACCTGAAAAACACAAAAAATGGATTAGGAATCACTTCACCATCATCATCACAACCTCCTCCATAATGCCACCTTCATCATCTATTCTTCATCATCTACTGAGCATTCAACCCGATTGAAGCAGAGAAACAAAAGGAGAGTCTTAACAGTATCGTCGGAGGTGGCGAGATCGCGGCAGCTAGGGCGACGCTGTCGGCGATGACCAGTGTTGTCGACGGTAGCAAGCACCTGCAGTGGTGGAGGTGTGAGCAGCGACGATGATGTGTTGTCGTAGTGGCACGCGTGAGAGGCAGAGCCAAAGGAAGAGGGTCGTGAAGGGCAGCGATGTCGCCGACGTTACCCTTGGCCGACCAAACGGAGGTGTGGTGGCTCCGGTCGGAGCTACTGTGCGGAGAAGAGAAAGAGGAGAGAGAGAGCCTTTGCGGTGGTCGGCGATGGCTCCAACGGCGAACAACAGAAGGAAGAAAGTGTTCACGTAACACCCTGAACCCCAAATGCTTCTGACCTAAAAAAAACCTTGGACTTAATCTATTTGGCCAATCTGAGACGAATGTTTACCTAAGACAGAAATGGAATGGAAATTTATAACTAGTTTTTAACAAGTTGCAAAAAACCACGTTTCTCTTCCAACAATGCCACATTAAAATCAGTTATACACAATTTTAATACTGGGAATACTTAACAAAAATAGAGACGCTGGTTTAAATCATTTATGATTGAATGAGAAAAAACAAATTAATTTCTCTCACAAATCTTAATAACCCTAAGTAGATATATATGTTCTAATTGAGTATAAGTAATCATGGTTGGATGTTCCAAAAAAATTTAATTTAAAATATATAAATAGATATAAATTTCATTTTATTTGTCAATTTGATAGAATTAAATTAGATTTAAATTTTATTTTTTAATATTTATTTTTATATTGACTTATACGTGTTTATTAACAAATATTTTCTATTTAACTTTTGAGTTAAAAATGTTTTTGGTCTTTTAATTTTAGTTGAAAATTGAAATTACTTCATCTTCAAAATTTTGACTTAATTTAATCTTTCAAGTTTAGATATATATAGATTTAGTTCTTTTAACCAAATTTTAGTTAAGTTTCAAGCACATCCATGATAACATTTGAGTTTTTTTACACTTTTTGAAACATTTTTTTCTTCAATGTTAGTTAAGTAGTTAAGAAACACTTTTAAAATCTTAAATAAAACTTAACAAGATTGGGTTAAAATGATTAAATTTATGCAATTCTAAAGAGGGTTAAATATGTTTTTGGTCCCTTAACTTTTAGTGAAAATTAGAATTAAGTCCTTCTTCAAAACTTTGGCCTAATTTAGTCCCTCAACGTATGAATTTAGTCATTTTAACCAAATTTTGTTAACTTTATTTGTTATTTCAAATGCGTTTCTTAGTTAACATTGAAACAAACATGTGTCAAACAGTGTAAACAACCCAAATACTATCATGAAAAGTGCTTGAAACATCAAATAAATCTAACAAAATTTCGTTAAAAGGACTAAATTCATATAGTTCTAAAGTTGGGGGACTAAATTAGGCCAATTTGAAGAGAGACTAATTCCAATTTTAACTAAAAGTTTAGGAACTAAAAACATATTTAACTCATTGTTAGTTCAAAGTTTTGAAAATTGGCTAATTCCGATTTTCACTTAAATTTAAAGTTAAAGAATAAAACATATATTTAACTCTTAATTTTTGTCAAGATTAAATAAAAATATTAAAATAAATCTTTAAAATATAAACTTAGATAAAAAAAATTAAGTACAATTCAAAACAAATTAATCAACATGAATGTAAACAAATTTGATATTTTAAACAACAACTTCAAATGAATTGTGTCAAGATATAAATTTTAAAAAATTAATCTTACATAAAATTACTTCAAATTTCATATATCTAAATAAAAAAATATAAATATATAAAGTGAATTTTTGAACATTTTTTCATAATTAATATTTTTTTCACTAATAATTTTATTTTAATCACATGAATTAAATCAACATTTAAATAAAATTTACTAATAATTTTTTTAGTGTGTAATGGATATCCACATATCAAGTGTCATGATATCATATGAAAAAAAAATTATAATCATAAATATTTGTAAGTAAAATCCATGACAGATAATAAATAAATATCTTTATTGGATACATATGATAATGCATAGGTATAAATATTTAATTATTGGTTTATTGATGAGATGAATTAACAAGTATAATGGTATTTGATGTACCAATATTTACTATAAGTTAATTATTATTATTTTATATTTACTATTGGACAGTGATTATTAGTGACTTTTATTTGAACATTTTTTAAAATCAAATGATCAAAATAGATTTACTAAAAAAAAATATTAATTATTAAAAAATTATTTAGATTCTGACATTATATATTTTTATTTTTTATTTATGAAATTGAAACTATGTTTAAAAAAAAATAATTTTATACAATTTATATTTTGTTGCAAACTTACATTGCATTAATATTTTAGTAAGTAAATTTTAATTTGAATTGTGCTTTAAAATTATTATTTTTTTAATATTGTATTTTGAAATTTTATTTTTAAGTAATTTTTTTTTCAATATATATATATATATATATATATATATATATATATATATATATATATATATATATATATATATATATATAATACCTAAAAATCAAACTCAAATCTAAAATTCTCCACTTCCTCTCTTCTCTCGATAAACAATCATTAGGGATTTTCCCTTTTAAAATAAAATATGGAGGTTGGGGAAAAGGAAAATATTATTACCTAAGGTGAGATAAAACTTGAGATTACTACCTTAAAGATCTTTTGCAAATGAAGAGAGAATAAACTTTTGGAGCTCTCAAGCTTTTTCATTAATTAATTTTATTTAACTTGGATTGGAATAAAAAAAAGACTGATTTATTTCAATACTTATCCCTTATTATTAACTCTTTCTCAACCCATCTCCTGAGATTTATCAAATTCTTCGTGAAAAAAGGTGGAGGTATCAAATCAAATAATAAGAAATCATCAACATAGTACGGATCGCACTTTAAATCTTAAAGCGATTGCAAATTAAGTTAGTTGAAATCAAAGGCAAAAAGAAAAATGACAAATCAATTAAAGCAGTAAGATAAGCATATGTGTTAATGACAAAAATAAAAAAAGTGTTAAGCATTATATGACATTTGTGTTTTTCTTGGTAACATTTATCTTCTCTCACTCTAAATATTCCAAATGTCTCAGACCTTAAATTTGGTTCAAATTAGAGACCAAAACCAAATTGATTACAATACCGCACAACACTGCGACCCTCCACTTTTCTTTTACTGCTTCTGCTTCTCTCCTGCTACTTCAAAACACAGTAGTCACAAGAATGGGGTTTTCCTCCTTTCTGGGTCGTGTCCTCTTTGCCTCCCTATTCATCCTCTCAGCATGGCAGATGTGAGTCCTCTCTCTCTTTCTAGATCCATCCGTAATGTTTAAATTATTTAATATTTGCCCATTAAATTTTCATTTTTTGCATCTGGGTTTTCGTTCAGATTTGTATTTTTACTTAGATATTGTACAAACCCATGATGTTGTTTAATGGATAACTTTTTTTTTATATATATAAATTGGGCTTCTTCGTATTGCTCAATGATTATTTTGGGAACTATGCTCAGTTGTTCCAGTTTAATGACGCGTCTTTTAGTGTAAAGAGTTGTCTCTGGAACTTCATGGTTTACATTAATGTAAACTATTTGTTAATGGCTTAGGTTTCTTAAGTATGTCGGCATGTTGGAATAAATACAAAGAGCAATTAGTAATAATAAATAACAAAAGCGATCCTGAAACCTTGAGTTGCTCATCGCGTGTATGTTTGATGTTGATTTTCGTGTAGTTGCTTCCTTCAAATCATTGAAGATTTTTAAGTTTGCAATTAGTAATGTATTTGATTCAAGCTAAGTACAGTCTGAAAAAAAACCATCGTTTTAATAGCTCATTTAACAAGGCTTGATTTCAGGTTTGTGCCTGACACACTACACAACACAAGGAGCTGTGAGGCATCAATTGTTGATGATCTCAAATTGTGTAGTGATATAGGTATAAAATATACCATATGAGTGAGGTGCAAACTTTATCTTAGGAACTGATTTGGTAAGGTTGAGTTAAAACTCAAACTCTAACAGCCGTAGAATTTCAATTCTTTATGAATTATGCTGCCTTTATTTTACATTTTTGTCTTTGTTGGAGTTTGGATGGATAGTGAATATATGACCTCAGTAGAAGGCTTGTTGTGTATCAACTGATAAAGTAAGAACTAATCTGTCTGGCTTTCCAATGACATTTGTTACATAAAAATATGAGGACCCAAATCATTCATATGCAATTTGTGCAGAGACTACAGATCTACTAATTTTTATTGTTCTGATACGATGTTTTGCAGACATGTTGATTGGGATGCATTTCAGTAGCTAGACACAACCTTTTTAGCAGTTTCAAGTCCTATTACTTGATTTTGTCACTGGCTTGGTGGTGAATCACCATGTTGATGTTTATATGAATGGACATAGGCTGTATACCCCGTACCTTGTTTGACAACATTTTACAATATCAAATGTTTGGTTGTTAATGTAATTTTTAGTTTGTTAGTAATACTATTAAAGCAACATTTAGTACATTCGTGCTTATATAGAATGCATGACTCCAGGTTTAATGAATTTGATGACACTGGTGGACCAGCTGCAAAGGAGTTGATTCCCAAGCTTGCGGCTGTGAGGATAAATTTATCCTCCAAACTGGGGTTAGCGGTACCAGACATTAATGTAAGGCGATCTTTTCTCAAACTATCAACTTTTTAGAATGGAATTTAACTTTTACTTGTATAATCTTTCTGGATAAAATGTTAAATACAGGTTCGACCAGTCATTGCCTCTACCATATTTTTAAAGGGGGTTGGAGGAATTCTATTTGTGCTTGGCAGTACATTTGGATCTTATCTTCTGGTGAGGGCTTACTCTCTTGGCTTTGAAATGAATACATGTTATTCTTAAATTTACTTCAGTTTTTATCTTTGTTTTGGTTCTAAAGCGTCATAATAATCCTGGTTATTTTTTTTGTAGCTCTTTTATCTGGGACTTTCTACACCAATTCTGTATGATTTCTACAACTATAGACCTAATAACCCTCAATACAGTTTATTGCTGAGTGATTTCATTCAGGTATGTGCAAAATATTATTATTTCATGCGTTCCTATCTGATTATTTTACCTGTGTAAGAACTTAATACAATGTGTTCACTTTTTTTATGGCAGAACACAGCACTTTGTGGTGCATTGCTATTTTTTATAGAGATGAAATACTTGATTACCAGAAAACAAATCAGGAAGAAGACCCCAAAAGCAAAGACAGTTTAGAGATAAGAAAAAAGAAGTATGTATCTGTTGCCAGTAAAAAGGTTATTAAATTCTTGGTTGCAGCGTTATGGAATAATACTTAAACCCTTTTAGCACTGGCAAATATTTACACAGACCAATTATTTCACAATGTTCAATCCGGTACAATTGTTTAATGTCAGCATAATTAAATGTGATTGAAAGATATCCAATATATGATGAGTGTGTGTGATTGAAATTTATCCAATAACCTTGACTAATTTAAACAGATAAAGCTTATAATTTGAGTACGGAAATGCGATCAGTATTTGGATTTTAACCGGGTCCAGAGAAACGTCAATCCATCTAGTCTCTTTCCTTCTATATTTGCTGCATTGAAGAACCTCATAATAAAATAGTGCGAACGAGTTTCCGAACACATACTTATCATTTAAGTACCAACAAGTGAATTTCACTTTTCTTCTGTCACGAAATTCTTCAATCCACTAGAAAAAATACTAATTTATGGTTCTTTAACTATTATCAATCCAATAAATTTGTGCATACAGTGAAGATCGACTACTGATATAATATGATTCAATTTTATAATAACTCAGAAAACGTAGTAGTGTGTGTTAAGTGCCGACTTGAAGCTAGAAATAATTTCCTGTAGCCACTTGACAAATTAGAGACACCTTTTCCAAAGCCATAAAAACTGATAAGTACAAATATTTATAAATGGTCTCCATGTTGGTTAACCAACAGGAAAGCGAAAGACAAATTTCACCAAAAACAAGAACGAAACAAAGAAAGGAAAAAGAGAAGGCTACATTACAAAAATAAACGTGTCCGTAAAAAATGCATAGTTTATGAAGCATCAATTTCTCAACCTGTAGATGATATATTCAAAGAATGGTTACTAAGTAGCCACTATTGATCTGATTAACCACTAATTATTCCTAAATTGGAAGTAGAGAAAATTTTGCTTCCAACCAAGTCGAAATTCTTCCTTCACCCCGTTATATATACAAGACAAGTGCACATCATCAGCGAGGCGAATTTCCACGTAGCCTTAAAGGAAGTTTAGAACTTGATCAAATAGCCATCTAGATCGAGGGGGTGTTACGTTACATTACAAGTTTTTTTTTTTTTTTTTCACAAATGAATCAAACTATGAAGGGTCGACTAACACTTCAAATAAATTCTTCTCACGGCATAAAGTCCAGACTATCCCCTGAAGCAATTAGACCACCAGCATCAATGGTTAGGGACTCGGCAGCTGAACATGACATCAAAGATCGAAACTTTTCTTTGCCAAGGCCGTCAATTTCCTGTTCATTATCCTCAGTTTCAAGAATTGCAATATCACTGCTCAATTTTTTACCATCCTTTGTTTTCATAATAACTTGAGGACCTGAAAACTTATTGATATCAGAGTCATTGACATTTTCTTCTTCATCTGACAAGCATCTACAGCAGTCACACTCATCTAGCTCGTAAGGTTGGCTCAGTGACCCTTCCCTCCACGATATTCTCATTTGGGACTGTGAAGCATTCACTGTTGTAGAACTCGATAACCAAGGGTCCTGATCATCCAAAAATTTTGGAAGTTTACTGAGATCAATAGATTCATAAGACATATTTAAACAATCAAATTGAAAACTTGAATTAACAGAATCCACCGGGGGCATCGAACTATTGAGAAGGAAGCTTTCTGATAGAAGTACGTTCCTGGATGAGTTAAGGCCAGGGTTAGAATTATTTTCCTTTTGATTGTCTGCTTGCACCGCCAATGATAATCTAACATGTAATTCTGAACTAGAATCAGATTGTGGAGTTTGAATAACATTTCCACTGCCAAATGAATTCGGGGAAAAGGGTGAGTTCTCATCAATGAGATTGTATCGATCGCTTTTTCCTTTTCCTGAGATACCTGCCCTACAAATAGGTGTGGGATTGGGAGAAAACAACAAGGATGAATAAGAAGGCGATAGCATGTAATCAGAGGGTGCTTGAAATTCAGCAAGCCCATTTGGAGAAATTGAAGAACTGATTTTTCTCGTGATACCATTGGCACCACCAGACAAATCACTGCTATCACTTACATCCCAAAAAGTCTTGGAACCGGATGATGGGGAAGTAGTGGAAGCAAGAGTTATGGATGATGCTAGTCCCTGACTTTTATTTAATCCATTTTCAAACTTCTGATTCAGAATGTTCTTTCCCTTGTTACTTGGAGAAGAAAGCCAATGCACTACAGCTTCAGTTGGCAAAGGTAACACGGAAGGACTAGTATGCTCAATAGTGTCCATTACTTTTTTCTCATCATCATCAAAACTACTATCAGGTACTTTACCACTGCCTATAGACTTCTTCTCAGCAGTGAGAATCCCTCTGGGCCTACATTTCCTCTTGTCAACAACACCAGAAACAACATAGCCAGCGCCATAACAAGTAGGTGTTACTGTTTTTGGAACCAGAGAGGACCCGCATTGTATCTCTGGGGAAACAGAGTTGTGAATTGGAGGTGTTCTACTGATGCTCGCATTTGGATTCTCCTCCAAATTCCCAAAAACTGTAACATCTTCCAAACACGACCCAGTTGCGTTTTTGCTAGAAGGAGTCAAGTTTAAATCACCATGACACAATATGACATGGTCATGCTCACCGGCATTATCATTTCTGCCTACCAAGATATTCTCTTTTTCCTTTACCTGGTCCGGTGCAGATGGCAACCTAGGTAAAAACTTGCCACGGTCTTTGAAAGTAGAACAAGGCTTGGACATTTGGTTTTGACCAGTCCTAGAACTTGATTTCCTCCCAGACTGCCATTGGTTGAGGCAAGGGGGTCTCTTCCTATGATTACACGCCCTATCAAACGCAAGTGTCTTAGTTTTCAACCCAGCATCACCCTTTAGGATGTTTTCCTTGGAGGATTTAGATTTAGACAGTTTCAAAGCAGCTGCATGAGGGGCTGATCTGGGAGTTTTAGTGAGATTCTTGGGTCTGTGAACAGGGTTTCTAAAAGAAGAGGATGACAAAAACCTGAGGCATCCCTTTGGGGCTTCAGTGGAGACACTGCTAGAAGCATAACTACTGTTGCTACTGCTGGAAATGCGGTTGAGATCCTGCAAAGGGCTTCTAGGACTTCGCTTCTTTTTTGCACAGGATGATGCGACTGTGCTTGGTGTAGGTGGTGGGGGCAATGAGGAAGATTTCTTCGATGAAAATGCTTTACTCATAGTGAGGCCTGCAAGATTTACATCACATTGAACTGATCTAGATGCATTAATTATTTAATTAATTAGTTAATTAACATCAAATTGACACATTCTGCATAAGCACATTAGTTTTTGAAACAAGATGAACCCAACGGTAATCTTCAGCGGAAATTAGAAACCCAGCACCCAATTGTAATCATGCGAAAAAAAGAATGAACAATTACAACAACGGAAAACTGACGGCGTAGAATTTCTAAGTTGGGTCATTCTCATTCAATTTCCATAACATTCTTTAAAACGTTGCTCTGAGAAAAGAATGTGGTGAGAAATCGGAAAGGGAAGTATAAGTGGGTGTGACGTTACCTTGAAACAGTGTGATGGATCTGAGTGTTCCAGATGAACCACCAAAGGATCTCAAACAGCAACTCGCTTCCAACGATGAGTGTGTGGCGCACTTGCTTTGGTTTCGTTGGTTTCAACACTTCACTTTAATTAAACTTTAAAATTAAAATGATAATAATAATATTATAATAATACTTTATTTAAAGTTTAACTTGAGTGGTTTCATTATTCCAACCAATTCAAAAGCATGAACTGAAGACTGAAAAGACTACTATACCCTTTAACCCAAATTCCCCAATGGCATGCCAAACCCGATTTTCATACAGAAAATTCGTTTTATTCTAATTGCAGCAATATATTCGCATATGGATAAAAGATTCATACGTTTAGCTTAGGATCTTTTTAATTTGTATTTATAAATTTTTTTTAAAATAATTTTGTTTAAAATTGTATTTTCTTTAAGAAATATTCACGATATCTATGGTAAGAAAATCTATGAGCAATTTTAGAAATAGATATCTTATAATAACAAGATAGGTAATCCGACGGATTTCTATCTAATGTTCCGTCATAAGGAATAAGTTTGTCATTATTTCAATAGAAAAAAAAAGTCTAATTTTTTTAGAATATCGTGTTATTGATATAAAGAATTTTTAGATATTTTAATTAATTTGTACCAAAATCTTAATTGATTATCTTTATTAGAGTGTTATCTTACGATCATGTTACTAATCCAGAATATTTGGATATGAAACTTCACTTAAAAGTTCAAACTCAATAATACTCAAATCAAGAATTTGTGTGATGAAAATGAAGATTGAGAAGAAGAAGAAAAAAAAGAAGAAGAAAACCAATTAATAAATATTAATTGAAGTGGTTTTTTTATGTACTTCTTGGTTATTAATAGGAATACGAGAGATGCTATTGACTGGTTGAATTTTATTTGTTTATTATACAACAAAATAGAGGAAAAGGAATGGAAAATATTTTGAAAAAGTGGGTTATGTAAATAATTAAATTTTATTGTAAATAAAAAATAGTTTAATTCAATAATTTGATGAAATATGCATTTATAATAATAATAATAATTATTATTATTATTATTATTATTATTATATATATATATATATAATTATGTTATATTTAGTTAAATTTGTCATTTAAATATATTAAAATAACTATTTTAAAAAACTCGTGTTTTGATTTATTTTTTAACTTAAATTTAATTATAATTGCTTTTATATACTTACTAATCTTATTCATTTACAGATGATTTAAATATATTTTTAATCATTAGAGGTTCCGTTTAACAATGTTTCAATGTAAAGAATGACTTTAAATGTGCTAATCAAACTTAAAGATATAATTTTAAGATATTTTAACTCTAAACATTTATATTATATATGAGGATGGAAAAGTGATTTGAATAAAGAAAAATATTTTAAAATTAAGTTTTTTTTTCTTTACACTCGATAATCTCACGTCATTTAATAATTAAAATAAAAAATAAAATAAAAAATAAAACTGTTACAAAACTTCCAATATAAGCTATAATAAAATTAGATCCTAGTTAATTTATAATATCTAAAACACCAAACATCATGAAATTATATCCTGGTTAATTTATAATTATCAAATTCGTCAATAACAAGATAAATGTATGATTCAAATTATCTCCTCTTAATATGTTTTTAATAAAAAATAACCCAGCATATAGAAATTTCTAACTCAATGAAAAAAAAATCTTTAAATTGTTAACGTATAATTTAAATATTTATTTTTTTATCATTAGATGTTCCTTTCAATAATGTTTTAATGCAGACAATTACTTTAAACCTGTAATCAAACTTAACAATATTATTTTAAGATACTTAAACTGTAAACGTTGGCATGGTATCAGAGATGAAAAATTGATTTAGAATAAAAAAGTGGTTATAGAACAAGTTTTTGTTACTTTACGTTTAATAATATTATATCGTTTAAGTAATTTAAAATAGAACTCTCACTTTGAGTTTCAAAATAAATAATACTCTATACACAATGCTTCTCTAAAAGATGACATTTTTCCTTTAACATTTAAAATAATATTTAAATTATATCCTTAAATTCTAGTTAATTTATAATTATGAATTTTTTCAATAACAAAATAAATATACAATTCAAATTATATCCTCTTATATGTTTTTCAATAAAAACTGAGCATATAAAAAATTCTAACTCAATCAAAGAAAATCTTTAAAATTTCAACGTATAAAATTTACTCCTGGACTTATTTATACCACTGGAAAAATTTATATTCCTCAATTGATCAGGATAAATGGAGAGAAAAACATCTAAATATTTATGGGAAAAGAAAAGATAAATAAATTATGAAAAAATAAAAAAATTATATAAAACAAGATTTTGATCAATTCTTCCTAATACAGTCATTTATGATTCTGAAAGTAAAAACAGAGCTCTAAAAAGCAAATTTCTAAGCAGTTGAAAAGAATTTTATAAAAGGATAAACTAAAAATATGAAATTTTAGATTTTTTTTCTTTGAATATCGGGATGGAACCCTTCATGAACATGAGTTAACGTGAGAATACATCCTATATAAGGTATCAAAATGAGTTGTGATGATAAACCAAAAGTGTAAAAACGCTGTTTAACATCAGTTATTTTGGATTTTTAACGCCACCTTCACAGTCGACGTCATTGTCGGTGACGTCAATAGGACATTGGACATCCACATAACCGACGTCTAATACAGTCGTTGTGTTTTAGTGCAGTTTTGCTCCTGTCTTTGGATAACCCAGTAACACACTCTTTCTTTGCTAGTTTTTCCCGAAAAAAAGCTTGCGTCTTTTGAATTTCTAATGACATTTCAACCCAAAACCAAACCGGGTTTTTGCTTAGTTCTATTTTCAACTGCAAGAGAGAAAAATTACGGTGAAACGATAATTAGGCAACGACGACCCAAAGTCGTTTTTGGGTTGAAACGCCATGAGAAATCCAAAAGACGCCGCTTTTTCTGAGAGACAGCTAGCAAAGGAAGAATGCGGTATTGCGTTACCCCAAGAGAGGAACAAAACTGCACTAAAACACAAAACAAGAAAACAAATTTTATTAGTTGAACTAGAAGATAATCGATGAAAGACTGAACAAAGTTTAAACGGTAACAAAAAAAAAAACATGCACCTGGGATGCAATGCCGCAAAAGAGAAAAAGGAGAGGAGGAAGACGATGATGTTATCAGAAATGATAATGCAATGCCGCAAGAGAGAAAAATGAGAGGAGCCGCAAGAGAGAAAAAGGAGAGGAGGAAGACGCGATTATATCAGAAACTGCAATGTCGCGAAGGGTCTGCGGTTTATTTAAAATGAAATGGGACGTCGGTTCCCCCACGACCCGACGTCTATAGTCACCTAGATGTTGGTTATCTAACTAATTCGATGTCCAAGATAACATTTAAAGTGACTTTTTGAATGACATTAGACGTCGATGTCCAAGGGGAACGACGTCTAGTGCGCTGAACCGATTGACGTTTCATTTCCTGTCAGGGAAGTAGACGATGGTTGTGAAGGGGCACCGACGTCTATAATACTATAGACGTCCGTGCTCTGCTACCGAACGTCGACGTGCCTCGGATTTTGGTGAACATAATTAATTACGGGCCTATAGACGTCGCAGAAAAGCGACGTCTATTTTGCAGAAATTTCTGTCTTCCCGCCTTCTGGACAGGCTATAGACGTCGATGATTGACCACTCGACGTCTAAGCGCCTGAGAATCAGGTGACGAGCATTAATTGTACCCTAGTAGACGTCAGGCCCCCATCACAAGCGACGTCAATGACGTAGGAAAGTCTGTCTTCTCGCCTACCTCATTATATTGGACGTCGGTTCAGGACAGAGCAAACGTGTATTATATAATAGACGTCGCTTCCCCTTGAAACCGATGTCTAGATTACCAACTTATTTACGCTAATGCTATTGTACACTTATATACGTCGGGCTACTCGCTAACTGACATAATTTGAGTGATGTTAAACCGCGTTTTTCCAATAGTGCATATGAATGAGATGGATTGAAATTTTTAATCTATTAATCTATTTTGATCTGTCAATTAAGTCTACCAAAATGACAAGTTAAAAGTAGATCAGTTCGTATTTAATCTATTGATTTGTTTTATTATTTTAATTTTTATTAATTTTAAATTAAAAAATAAAATTAAAATTATTAAAAAAATTAAATTTTTTATATTATATTTTTATAAAAATATAATAATTTAACATATAAATGAAATAATTATTTTATGTTATTTAATTAATATTAATTAGCACATTAGAAGTTTAAAAAATATTTATATTATTATATATACTTTAAATATTTATTTATAAATACGTATAAAAACACTTTCTTTTATTCTGAAGTTTTCCTTTCCACTGATGTTTAATTATATAAATAGTCCTTATTTTTCAAATAGGTTTCTCGTTAGTTTTTTATTTAATTGAATTTCTATTTTATTTTGAATTTTTAAACAATTTTTTAATGATTTTTATTTTTAAATATTTTTTATAAATTGTCATGTGTCAGTTATATGGTATCACATGACAATGATAATGTGAATCGAATCAAACGGAACACTGTCAAGTTAAGATGAGCTCAATCGTATTAAATAAAATCGAATTGAATTGAACTAAATCAAGTCGAACCAAATTAAACTGAGCTAAACCGGACTGAACCAAACCGAACCGAGTCGAATCGAACTGAATTGCTTAAAGTTGTGCCATGTGGAGTTGATTCAAATCGAATCAAACCAAATCGAGCTAAGTCGAGTTTAATTGAGTTGAACTAAACTGAAACGAGTCGAGCCGAACATGTATAGTCGATCTGAGCCAATTCAAAATGAACTAAGCCAAACCAAGTCGAGCCAAACAAAATCAAGCCAAACCGAATCAAATGGAAATGAACTAAACCAAACAAAATCGAGTCAAATTGAATCGAGTAGAACCAAACTAAACTGAAATGACTGAACTAAATTGAACTTAAACGAGTCCAGTCGAGTCGAGCCGAATCAAAGCAAACAAAATCAAATTGAACCGAAACCAACCAAAATGAGTCGAACCGAATCGAGTTGCATTGAACAAAAACGAGTTGAGTCGAACCGAATTGAATTGAATTGAACGTAGTCGAGCTGAGACGAACCTAATCGAGCCGAACCGATCTAAACTAAACTAAAATGATTTGAACCCAACTATACTGAACCAAGTCAAGCCGAACCTAGCCGAGTTGAACCGAATCACATTGAATTGAGTTGAACCAAACCAAATTGATCTATGTTGAATCGAATTAAACTAAACTGAATCGAACCAAACTGAATCAAATCGAACAAAACTAAACCAAATCAAATGAAACTAAAATAAACATAATGAGACAAATCGAGCTTGGTCAAACAAACTAAACCATATCAAATCGAATCAAACTGAAGTAAACAAAATTGAACCGAACAACCAAAATATTTTGAATACTAAATTATAATTTTAGTCTCCCTTCATTTTTAATATGTGGTTTTGATCCTTTATTTTATTTTTTTTCAATTTTGATCTCCAAACGTTATCAATATTCAATTTTCGTTTTATGATCAATTTTCCGATGTTTGTATCTTAATTAATTAAACAGTTTTCTATAATATCTTAAATATATTACTTTTCTATAATTTGATTGAATATATATATATATATATATATATGTGTGTGTGTGTGTAAAGATTGAACTGTGATATATTTTTTAATCTGAAAACAAAAATTACAAAAATAATTAAAATTTAACCTAAAAATAATTATATACGCCTCTTACCTTTAAATAAACATATTTTGGCTACTTAATTTTTTTTTAACTTACGAGATTTGAGAATAGGAACCTTTTATCAGAGAACTGTTTTCTCAGTTTTGAACTGAGGAAGAACCCAAAAAGAAATGGAAAGACCCACCAAATTTGAAAAACCTTAGTCACTATTCTCTCTCAAACTGCAACTGCAACTACAACTTACTCTCTTTTCCATGGTACAATCTATTTATCTATGTCACCGTTGCATTTTAAAAAAAAATTGTTCTCATATATCATGTTGGGGATGTTCTAATGTCATAGGATTACCTTAAATCCGCGCTTCCTTCTCAAATAATTTCAGAACGAGGCTCTAATCTGGTTGTTATCAACCCAGGTATGCAAAATATTCAATTTCGTTCACTGCCCATTCATCACCCTGTTCCCCAAATAGCACCCGAAGTGTACATATTCTAACTTCTTGGATACCATCCCCATATTACTCAGGTTCTGCAAATATTAGGATTGGCTTGGCTTCTCAAGACACCCCTTTTAATATTCCTCACTGCATTGCTCGCCACACCAAAAAGACTGAGGGGAATGTGATAGATCAGGTTTTTCTGATAATTTGACTGTTTTTTTTTTTTTTTTTTTTTTTTTTTTTTTTTTTTATATAAATCTATTGTATTCTGTTCCCCTCCTTTTTTTGCTTGGATACATGATTTACTTCAATTATTGCTGGTTTTTACTTTTTGGATTTAGATGCTCAATAGTCATGTGGTGCCTGAACAGCACAAGGAAAGGGAAAAAGCTTACAATACCGTAAGTTATGACACACTTTGGTTCTGTTACTTTTATTACAGTTTTGCTAATAAGGATTTATGCCCTTCTTTTGTTAAAAAAAGATTGCATCATTGTTGAAGATACCATTTCTGGATGAAGAAGCTCCCAGTAATTCTATCCCTCGCAAGGTGTGTGGAGTTTTATTCAGCTAAAATTCAAATGATTAAACTCATCCTGTTTGTTTGTATTATCTGTTTTTCTTGTTTGCTGTGTTTGTGTTGTAATAGTGTTTTGATCTGTTTAAGCATGGGATTAATGTTCCCCTTTCAAATCTTTGCATCTCAAGTAGACAAATGCGGTGACAGACATATATATTATTCATTAAGGAAAGAGTTCTGTAATTACATTCACCCTTTTGAACATTCTTACTTTTCTACGGAGGTTTCTGCTATTTTAGTCCTAACTATAAGTAAACAATGCTATTTACATGCTTTACTGAGCTTTTATATTTTATACACTATTTATCACTTATATTGTTTATACATATATGATTTGAAGATATATTCAATGCATGTCCTTATAATCTCATGAAGTTTGTCGCTTCACTCATTAATCATCCTGACAGTTCTTCTTTCAGTGGTTCTTTTCTTCTAATAAAAGTTTTTTTGAATGACAATGGAACAAAATCTAGCATGTAAAACTGGATTATAGAAGACAAAAGAGGCAAAATAATAGGCTATGTAGTGAGAGAGCAAGAAAGATAAGTGTGGTGATGATTGTTTTAGTTGGCTATTCATTGATTTTACGAACATGTTAACGAGGATGAATTCTAAGGTTTCTGTAAAGTCACGTTCCCATTCTCGTGTTCAGGCAAAACTAATCTATTTGGAAAATTCTATCAAATATTTATGAAGTTGTTATTGTTTTTTTTTTCTGGGGTTACTATACAACAATAAAACTTTAAGTGTAAACTACTTTTTTTCTAAATTAATACTGACTTTCAATGTACATAATATGCAGATGGGACGTGTTGATGGACACAATCCTCATACTATCAGGAAAAACTTGCCCTTCACTTGGACTAATTTATATGAAGAGGCCATTGATTCATCTGTATCATTAGGTAAGAGGAAATTGGCTTGTTCTCATTGAGTCAATTAGCTTAGCATTTTATTCATTCAAGTTTGTTTTCCTGGTATCTAATATGAGCTGGATAGTACCTTTCATGAGTATTATACAATGAAAAAGAAGTAATATTAGAGCTGATGCATTACCTTATCTTATTATAAAGTATTTCAATCCACTTTAAGATAACTTTTACTCTGTTCCTTTTTTAGTAACATTAAATTAAAACATGTTAGTCTTTCAATGTTTGGTTTGCTTAGCTGCTTGTTTTATTGGAAATGAATTCTTCATTAGAAGCAACAAGTTGCAATGTTAAATGTTTTGTTATTTTAATATTAATTAGCACTATGCTATGAATTATATATAAATTGGCACTTGTAGAAACTTCAAGTCAAGGTGAGAATGGCGAGTCTTCAGATCCAAAAGAAGGTGAAGATTCAAAAGATATTAATGCAAGTGAAAGAAAATTCAAAGAGTTCATTTGTGGTGATGAAGCATTACGAATATCCCCAACTGAGCCTTATTGTATATGTCGACCAATCCGCAGAGGACACTTGAACATTTCACAACATTATTCCATGCAGCAGGTACTCACCACTTCCAAACTAGAATAATATCAGTGCAAATTAGGAATTTTTGTTAGATCACATATGGTTAATTAGTGAGCAGAAAAGTGTATATATTACATAGTTTGAGAATTATGTATTGTAATATAGAGTTAGGTGTTGCATTACTATAATGTAATAGCAAAAAATATTAGTGACCTTTATTTTTGTATTAAGGAATTCATATCAATAGTTTTACTTGTAAAAATATGCATACCCTGCCTGCCTAGTCATGCAAATTTATAAGTTTTACTTTAAGTTTCTAAGTAATATGTTGAAATTGTATGCTTTGACTATTCAGGAAGACGTGATAAACAATCTTCAATACATATACTATTACAGCATAACAATAATTGTGCTTTTAAAATATGCATACTTTACCTGCTTGTTCCTGCAAATTTATAGCACACTTCTTGTACTTATTACTACTTAAACAGATTAGTCATGATAGGAAGAAAAATAAAAAAAGAACATGTAAAGCCTCTTGACAACCTAAGGCTGTATGAGGGGATTTTCTGCTTCCTTTCAATTACAATTTGGCATTTTGAGCATATGTATCTTTGTCTTTGGTTTATTACGTAATCTCCACACTACATGCTAGCAAGGTTTTTGAGAAAGTATTGAGTTATTGTGGTGAAGGTACATTGAAAGGAACATTCTTCTAATTGTACAGTGATCCTACTCATCCAGAACTTCGCACCTTCACTTTTTTTGTATTGATGTATGGAAGAATCAACACTAGATTCTCATTAAGAAGCCTCTGCTCAGTCTGAAATTTGAATCGATTTAATACGAAGCCATTTGTGTCTTCACCTAATACCCAAAGCTTTTTAGATAAACTGGTCACTATAAATTAGTTGTAAAATTTGCGCTCATTTTGTTCAAGTAACTCTCCTCCTTGAAATCCCAATATGGCTTTCAAATAATTGTTTCAGTAAAGCGATGATAGAAGTAGATTTCACAGGCCCTTAAATGCTACATATAGTGTGTCTTTCCCTGGAGTAGGAGTCTGTCACACACTTCTCAGCTGTGCTATGTTTCTGAACTATCTGTCTGCAAAATGATTAAGCTGTTAACCAGAGATTGATCCATTTCCATATGACTTTTATTGTCCTGATTTCACTTGAGGTTATTTTCTTAGTTTGGAGATTTGATTTACTGATTTGATGATTTCTTTCATGCTATTTATGGATTTTTGAGCTTCTAAGTTATGCTGTGCGGCTTCTTGATATTCAATTGATTGGCAACATGATAGGATAAGGGGGAGAGGACTTAATGAGTTAGAATAGAAGGTGGAGGAATTCTATAAATAAGACCCGGTTATGGGTCAAGGGATATTGAGTATATTTTTGTGTAAAGTCAGGACTTAATCCTGTAAAGAGAGGTCATGCTCTCAAGGAGGGAGGTTATGCTCCCAAACCCATTCTTGTAAAGAGTACTTTCACAGTGAATAATAGACAAATCCCATTCTTTCTTTACTGTTTTCTATCTATTGTTACGGTTCTTGTTAGGTTCCAAACCCAGGAACCTAACACAGCATGAAAATTATGAATAGAGAGATTCACAAAGCTAGGACAATATGAAATCATCATTCAAAACTTCTACTGGGAAAAGGCCAATGATTTGGAAATTACTGGTTATGTTTAATGTTGAGATCCTGTATTTACTAAAGATATGACCAATTATAACCACATCTATGGGTGTAGGATATTTAAATTTTAACCATATCTTTTAGATTAAAATACTTCCGATGATTGAGTAATGAGAATTTTGAGTGTCTTTGACACCATTCGTAACTTTTATTTTATATCACTATCACTCGCCTATTATGCAGGTACTGGACGATATGCATACTATTTGGGACTGGATTTTGATAGAGAAACTTCATATTCCTCGCAACGAAAGAAATATGTATTCTGCTGTTCTTGTGATGCCTGAAACATTTGACAATCGTGGTATTTGGCAATCAGTTCGTTTAAACTGTGATAAATACTTGTCCTGTATTTATTTTGCATGTCCTTTTAGATTTCTTATTTTCCCACGCTTGATATAGTCATTTTATGTTTCTGTCCTTACCACAAGCAGAAATAAAGGAAATTATAACTTTGGTGTTGCGAGAACTCTGCTTTGGCTCTGCAGTGGTACACCAGGTGTGATCTTCTATCTTGCTGTTATAACTTCATATGATGATTGCAGAAATGACTATTAATATATGAGATGATACACATTCATCATTGTGGTTATAGTTCTTTTGTTGCTGCTCTTGATAATATTATAACCTTACTTTTGAGGTTTTTCCTAACTCCCTTGACTATTACATATGGGTACATACTGGTATCATTAGCAAGCCTCACTTTTGAGGAGTGGGTTCAATCCCTCAAGATAGGATCAAGTATGTTGGTTTGGAAAATTGAGGGAAATGAACAAATGTGTATTAAGCAAAGCAGTTCAGTTATTTCCATTAAGTTTGGTGTTTTCATGTTGGTTCTTTCCAAATAAAACCAAGTCTTATTGTTGAAAGTTGTTGCAGATGACTTTGCTCAAATTTGTGTAGTCTCAAACATTTTTCTCTCGGTTTGGTTTACAAAGTCCTCTGTGCTATAATGGTCACGATATCTTTAATCTACATCAGGGATCATGATTCTGATGGATTATGAAATTTATTTATAGAACGGGGTTGGTGGAGATCCAACAATAATGCATCTGATCAAATTGGAAGTGAACACTTTGTTAGGATTTCTTAATTAGCTTCTAAAAATTTCATTAGGTGTTATTTGACTTGACCAGGAAGGTATTGCGGCAGTTTTTGGAAATGGATTATCAACAGCATGTGTCGTGAATATTGGTGCTCAGGTGACATCACTTATATGCATTGAGGTAAATGAAACTTATTTTATAATTGTTATTAAACATATCTTATTTTACACTTGGGAGTTTTCTGTTAGGATATCTTGGAAGATGGAATAACTAAATGATGTAATAACATTTGCCGAGCATAAATCTAGAAGTTGTATTTATAAATTAATTAATAGTTCTATGATCCACTATTCTTAACAGCAGAAAATTTGGAAGTAGATTAACGAAAGCTCTGTATGTAGATCAACATATCACTGTATATTTATCCAGCATCATTTGATAGTAGATTAGTTACAGCAGAAAATGTATGTAGGCTCCTGAAGTTTACTTCATTTTGAAGTAACTGTCCTGAAGTTGTAAATCTGTTAATCTGGAAAATTGTGTTCAGTTCAGTTGTATCATCATTGGTAAGGTAAATAACAATTACTTTTCTGCTATTCTTCAATTTCTGAAAGATGTCCTTAAATTTTTTAAAATGACACTATTGGTGACAAATTAAGTTAAAATCAAATCACTACGTTGCTTTCATCTCTTAATTAATATCACATTAACCAAACCATTTGAGTAAGTGAGTTTATGTTTAACTCAATCTCACAAAAAATGTGGATTGCGACTTACTTACTTTTATATATATATAAAATTTGGCCGTGGTATCTCCAATATACCTCTCACAACATTAATGTTTTCCCTCCTTATATGGGCTTTCCTTCTCCTGAAAAGTAGAAGCTCCTCCAAATAGATTTTATAGAAGTTGTATTTTTGGTATTTTGTTAAAAAAAAGCTACTTTATTCTTCAGAGCTTATGTAAATTTGTGCTTAGCTCAGCTTTTAAGAAATGAGAAGCTTGGAAAACGTTAGGTCAAACACTACGTAGATGGGATTGTCTATGGATCAAATTATGTTTCATGCTGCAATCTTGGATTAGTAACTCTGGTCAGTGATATAACAAAAAAAATTCCACTGTGAGGTTGACTTTAAATCTTATGTTGGTCATGGTAAACATAACTAAATATTGTTGATTGTGATGTTTGTTTTAATGATTTAAACTTTTTGCTGTTCATTGGATTTACTCTGTCATTTCAATAAAACAACTAATATGGTAAAGTAGCTTCTATGGTGACTTTGACACTAGTAATTATTCTGAATATAATTTTGTTATTGGTCACATATACTAACTTTAACTTGTTTATTGGCTTGTGTCTATTATTATTTTAACTTTCAATTTGAGTTCTTTTCACACTTGATGGTAGTTCAGATTGTTATGAAAAACAGCAGGTCATTAATTTTCACATTTAAACTCTTCTCTTGTTGCATAGGACGGAGGTGCTCTACCTTCAACTGGAAAGACTTTACCTTTTGGTGGTGAGGTACAAAAATAGTTCCATACTTCTACCCACTACTGATGTTTTAAAATAATCCAAAACTTGGAAAATATTCACTTACCAGCATGCTTGATATACTAATGTTTGTTTTTCTGACTCCATTTTTTTTTGCTTATTTAGCAACTATGTTTCACATGTTACTTTGTGACATGTATAACCTAAACTACATTGGCCCAAACACAAAAGTATTTTCTTAGAATATAGACCTAGGACTTGACTCAACCCTATAAATCAACATGTGAGATGAGGATTGTCTAATCTCTATTTAATTCATACTTTTAGTTGATGTGAGACTACATACCACTTTTGATGAGGTGACAATTAAGGAAGCTTCCAAAGAGTATTAGAGTATATAGAGAGAAAGAGAGAAGAAAATAAAACAAAAAGAAGATGCTAATTTCATATTACTAACAACTAAGTTAGAATGTGTTAGAAAGACAGGTATAAAGCCTGTTTTGTTGTAAGCCAGACCGAGACCTAGTTTGCACAGGGTGACTGTTGATAGGATAAGGCTGTAGTTGAGAAATAACAGGAGAAAGAAACTCATGAGAGACAAACTCATTAGATTTGTGTAAATCTGGAAAAAGCGTCAACAAAGGTTGCCTAATAGGAAAAACCATCAGTATATATTACTAGAGAAGGTCTCAAAAGTCAATATAAACAAGTTTGAGGGGACCCTGGTAAACATTGAGATAAGAAGGAAGGAATTCTGCGAGCTTTGCCAATACAACATGCTTTACATAAAGAAGCAACTTCTTTATTATTAAAAAAAGGAATATTTCATTGCTGAAAAATCAGTCTCAACATTAGAATTAGGATGCGCATGTGTAACTTGCCAAACAGAGTGAATACTAATGTTATTATCATAATTGGTTATAGAATTAATAGAAAAGGAAGACGTGGTGTGTGGAGAAGCTTGAAGCCGCAAGTGAGAAAAAGCATAGAGATGGCCCTACTCATCCTTGAAGCACTTTATTAGTTGCCTGAAATTTAACAAAAAAGTGAGTGACATTAAACTCAAAATAAACAGAATTATCTCTGGTGGATTTACTAACTCTAAAGAAGATTTTTAGTGATAGTGGAAACCTGAAGTAAATGAAGGGATAAAGAAGTATTAGGATTATTTGGAGCAGAAAAATAGGAGAATCCAGAAGATTGAATTGGCAAACCTTGACCATTACCAATATAAATTTTTTCAAGACTTACATAGGGAACATTTTGAATAATGTTCTGATTTTCTCCAGTAACATGGAAGGAAGCATTGGAGTCAGGGAACCAATTGGAATTATTTGGAATTAGAGGTCAAAACAGTATGAGTAGGTGGAAACCCTACTCCAGTGTTGGTCATCAATGCAGTGGGCGGATGCTATGACTTCTAGGAAGGAGGATGATAGTTAGTTGGAGGGTGTAAAAGAGGTGGAGCAAAGTATTGCTGATAGTGATGAAACAAATGAAAATATGCCTGAAAATGTCGATTTGAATTTCCTTGGAAATTCAACTAAAGATTGCCTTGAGTTGGAGGTTGATAATTTTGCTCAAGCAGGTGATAGAAGAAGGAAGTGGTATGTCAATATTTAAAACATACTTGACATTGAATGCTAAGTGTATTCTGCCACAACCACAACCTTCTAAAACTGGAGACACCACAAAAACTAGTAGTGACTTGAGCTTTTGCATCTTGGATTTGAACATTGGTGTCATCGCATAAGAAGTTTCTTGATCATTTTGTGAAGCATAATTGGGTATTGTTGCTTGAGTCAGATTAAGAGAAATGGAATCAAGAACAAACTTCTTGCTGCACTTTTGAAGAAGTGACTCATATGCAAGAAGAAGAGCTTCAACTTCCTCAATAGAAAGAGGTCCGAACTTACTTTCAATAATAGATTCATAGTCTTGAGGTAAACCTTCAAGAATCACATCAATGTGTTGTTGAAGGGAAACATGATCACCCACAAAGGCAAGATAGTCACCCAATGCTGTAGAAGAAATTCCGAACTATTCTCAACAGTAATGGAATGTAGTTTAGTGCAAGTTGGCACACTTCAGCTCTCTCATCTATTTATAAAAATACTCATGCACTTTATCCCAAATCTGATAGAAAGAATTGTGATAACATAGACTTAACCATGTCAGTAGCATTTGATCTTGTTCCTATTGTTCCTAGGCACCATGAGCTAGATTGATTTTTCTAGCAGCGTGATCTGCTTCACTAAGAAAGAAATGGAGGTGGAATAGATAAGTTATCTACAGTGTTTTGAAAATGATGTCATTTGATGCATGGTTTCATCTGTTGCTGCCAGAGCAAGAAGTTGGAATCATCTAGGTTTTCTCTGAAATTTTTATGAAGGCAGCAGATTAAGGGGAAGTAGAGGAGGATTTTCAGCCATAAAGGATCTTTAGGTTCTTAATACCATATTAGAGTATAGAGAGAAAGAGAGAAGAGGAGGAAACAAGAAACATAGATAAGAGGCTAATTCTGTATTACTAATAACAGATTTACAAGAACTCTCTTTGTATAGAGTAAAGAGATGGACACAGCTTTCAATTTGCTTCTTTTTATGAAGATTTTCATATTATAATTCTTTGAATTATGTAGTGACATTTTATTTTCCAAATTTTGTATATTTTGGTAGTTTTTTAAGTCATTATATAAATTACAACTTCATACTTTCAGGATATAACAAGGGGGCTTCTCTGGACCCAAAGACATCACCAGACTTGGCCACAAATTCGTACAGATGTTTTCAGGAAGCCTATAGATCTGTTAATGTTAAATCAACTGAAAGAAACATATTGTGAAATCAAGGTGAGTTATGCTGCTTCTCATTTTGCTTAGTTTGCAGTCGTCACCCTGAGTATTTTAGAGCCCAGCCTTATTGAGTGCGAAATTGACTTTTAATTTGAAAATTAGTTGCAGCACAATTGTGGCCCTGTTGGTATGTTTATCATGTTTCTAAATAACACGAATATGAAAATTCTATATATAAAAGTGAGACTCTGTATCATGTGTGGCACCGCAGGTTGCATTTCAGCACTAAACATCATTTTTATAGAAAAGGACACGTGATGTACATGAAATTCTGAGAGTAATTTGCTATTAAAAATACTTTTGCTGTGTTTATATTGGTATTGCTGCTCCTCTTTGGTGTTTACTTGCTTCCAAACTAGGATTCTTTCTTTAATTATCTGGTGTCCTGTCTATAGGAAGAGGAACTTGATGCCGTTGCAGTAGTTCATTCATATGAGGACAAAGGGCCACCTGTGTCTCACAAGATAAGGCTTACTGCTCTTAATGTATGTATCCAACATTTTTTTGGTTTGCCCTCACTTTTAATTTTAACAATGCCATGATTGTGAAGTGATGTTGATTATTACTTAGGTCCCTCCTATGGGATTGTTCTATCCAAAGCTTTTAGTTCCTGATGTGTATCCTCCTCCTCCTCGCACTTGGTTAGTGGATTCAAGAAATTATTTCAGTGCTGTTAGCATGTTTGTGAATAATTAATCCTATTGGTTTCCTCGACCAGGTTTCATGACTATGAGGATATGCTTGAAGATACATGGCATATTGATTTTTCCCGGAGGTCTGACATGTCTGATACCTTCTATCCCAATGTTAATGGAGGATTACCAATGTGGGAAAGCTATCCCATTTTTTCAGCTAAGCCAAAAAAAGAAGAAAAAGTGGGCCTTGCAGAGGCAATTACTAACTGCATTCTCTCAACTGGTAATTTTTTGTCCTTTTTTTTTTCATTTTTTATGCATAAATTTGAAGCTTGTTTAACTGTTCAACACCATGTCACAGGTCGCATAGACATCCAGAGAAAATTATTTTGTAGCATACAATTGGTGAGTTTTACATGTTGAGCTTGGTGTATAAATTGTCTTGGTATTACATATTGATTGATAGGAACTGACAAATTTATTTGGAATAGACTGGCGGGGTGGCTTTAACAAGAGGTTTAGTTGCAGCAGTTGAAGAAAGGTTTGTTCCAAATTTCATTGACCTTATCATGTTAACCTACCCAGCTATAAGCTAATTAGCTGGTACTGATGTTTGGAATGATAATTCATGCATTGTTTTATATTTAGAGAAAAAGGAAAACTAGCCCATGAGGATTGCCCCAATTGGTGTGATATTGTAGATGTATTAAGTACATCTTTTCCTTCTTCTTGTAACTATATTTTGCGTGAAAACAAAATTTCAATTATTTAATGACCTGAAGTTTTAATTTCAACATTGAAGTAAGTTTTATTGTTTTATTTTTTAGTTTATTCATAATTTTAATGAGATTTGCCCACTTTTGGAACTGTTTCTTCTCTCCTCGTCCTGTTTTACATTATCCGTATCTTTTAATACTTTGTCTCTTACAGAACTGTATTGTTAGCGGGGCCATCATTTTGTTTTTCCCACGACCTGCTTTAACATCATTAATTCTATTTTTCATTTGAATTTCAACACCCTAGTGCCATGAATGATTATTTAATTATGTCATGATATTAATTGGATGAATCACTATTCTTATGTCTCAGAGTTTTACAAGCCATCCCTCCAAATGAAGCAATTGATACTGTGGAGGTTAGTTTACTATCGTATACTTATTTTTTAATTATTTGTACTTAAAATTATACATCATAGATGTATCCAAATCTTCTCCAAGTGGTCATTAACAATAAAGGTTTGGCTACTGTAAAGAATGGTTATTAAATTACCGTGGTTTGACCACTATGCAACCAAGGTCAGACTGTTGAATTATTATGTAAAATTTAATATGTTTTGTTTTCTTTATAATTATTTTTGTATCTGATCTTATGTAACATCTGTACATGACTCTCAAGGTTCTACAATCAAGGACAAATCCGACGTTTGTGTCTTGGAAAGGCGGGGTGGTATGAATTTCTTCTTGGTTGATTTTTCAATTGTTCTTGTCATCGTTTTCAAATTCTACTTTTGAAATATTTGTTCATTGCTATTTGTATATATTAAATCATTGTAGACAGCACATTGTAATTATTTAGCTTTGGAAGTCATCAAATTTCATGAATTTATCATTAAAATGTGATAGGGAAACAGAGTGAGTTTAGCAAAAGCTAAAACAGTATTCATTTTATAACTATTTATAGTTTTACATATGTAAATTATCATTATTTTTTAGAAATAAAATTATCACTTTCATGTACATAATAGTAAATTTCTGTACATGAAGTTGGTACTTGGTTAGAAATATTCAAGGTGGGATTTTACATGTCCTCTGAGATGGAAGTTAGTGTTCATTTATTGTGTTAACATAGGTGGTAGTTAGTGGTGATATACTTCGTGTTAACATATCGGACATATTGCTTTGCAGATTCTTGGAGTACTTGATTTGGGTAGGGATGCATGGATAAGCAGGGAGGATTGGATTCACAATGGTATTCATGTGGGAAGTAGCAAAAAATACAAAGATTCCTATTATCTTCAAGCTCAAGCGATGTGTTATATGAATTCTTAACCATTGAGAAGACACTCAGGAAGAAATATACAATGAATGTTTGATGAAATAATTTTAATTTCAATTTACTGTTAATTCAAATGTTGACAGTAGTTATAAGTCTAAATTGTAGCTTTTATAGATTCTGATATTGTCAATCAATATATTCAAAGGTATAATGAAACGTGAGGAACAACAGTTGGAGTCCCACATCGTGAAACTAAGTGAAGAGACTAAGGCTTCTTGTTATAAATAAAAGTGAAAGTTCTATGTTTATTCTTAAAAGGGTCGGTTGGCTAAATATGCCACGTTCATCCTAGATTGGTGAATGCTGTATGGCTATCAAGACATATGGCCGACATAATTTCTGGAACTCAAAAAGGGTTGGCTCCCCTGGCCGACCCTGTAATTTAATTTAAAGGTTTACTTAGACAGATATGAGTAATGTCAGATTTTTTAAAATTAAGTTTTCTTAAAGATATAATTTATTTTTGAAGAACTTAATATATGCAATTGTTTATTCAGTAATTTATTTATAACATGTCTAAAACATTTTAAATTGACTTGGATGGCTCAGATTCAAAGATTATTCTAGTGGTATTCTCTTCCATTATATTGTAGTATTTTCTATTTTCTGTCAGATGTTTTTCTATCCAACAGCATGGTTGGCCACTTCTGACTGTTCATGTTGCTTTGGCTAACTTATTCAATCAACAACTACAGTACTTTTCTATAGTCAAATATTTCGCATATGTTTATCACTTTACCTGATGGCTGTGATCTCTAACTCACTACTTGTGAGTTGTGGTGGTGGGTCCAACTTCTAGAAAATATGTTTTTATTTAATAAATTCAATTATCACATTTTTTTTCAGTGAAGTATTTAAGGCAGTACTAATTACTTACTCTGCTAATAGCTGAGATAATGGGAGAAAAGTTTATTATACAAAGTTTAGTAGGATATGTCACAAGTTTAGAAAGGGCCGAGCAATCATATCCTGGGCATTTTTGTGAAAGTATTTGTTAAAAAAATAAAAATTAAATTATTTTTTTATAAATTAAAGTTAATCTATATAAACTAATGAAGTGATATATTTGGAGTTTCTTTAAAATCGAATTTTGTATACAAACAAAAACAATTTTATTTTAAGAAATAATTTTTTTTTAATAACATAGAAAATATAGTAATAGAGTAGATAAGTGTATTAAAATAATGATAAGATTATTTTTACTTTAAAAATAACTTTATAATATAAATAGAACTTTCTAAAACTTGGTTCATTATCTTAAATATTTCGTCTCTCTAAAACTCTACTCTCTATTCCTTTTCTGCATTCTCTCTAGGATTTATCTCCACGGAGTTGTCAGATTAACGATCAGGAGGTACCCAAACGTTCACGGCGTAGAGAGCTGCACAACTGACCGATCAATTTCTGGATTCTAGTTGGTAAGTTGTTTTTCTCATTTCTCCGCATGTTCTTAAACCTGAATCACGCAATTTTTGCTAGTTGCATGTGTCTGTTGTTTTTCCTCTTCAATTCTCTGTTCAATTCTAGCTCTAAGAGTTGTTCTCTATCATCAATTGGTGAGTTGTAGGTTTCTGTCGAGTTTCCTTGTGGTGCAAGGTACTGTCGAGGTGTTTCTATGAGCTAGACTGTGATCTTGAGATAAGGGAAGCTAGATATTATTTTTAAATTAATAGTATGACATGTATATATATATCTTGAATTATGTGTTGTTCTGTTGTTTGAAGCAAAATTTGGGTTTGTAGTGGAATTAAGTTGTATGTATTGGAATGCCTAATTGTAAAACTGTGAATTGGTGTTGTAAATTGATTTGGAGGAGGTGTACTGTTGTAATTGAATTTGTTGGAGGTATGAAATTTGTTATGATAGTTATTGGGTAGGAGGTTAAGTGAATTGTAGTGTTTTAGGGCATTTTAGAGGAAGTGAGGTAGTGAATTTGAGAATTAGAGGTCAAAGGCTCATTTGGCCTCTTGGGGCAGTCTAAATAAGTTATTTGTGACTTGTTTGAGTCTTTTAAATGGTCAAAAACATGTTCAAAGTGGTAGAATTGAATTTGGGTCCTTAAGTTGATGAATTTAATGTTTTAGAGTAAGAATTGGTTCACATTTACTTTAGATTGATGGTATGGAGGTTTAGAATCACTTAGACAAGTCTAATTAGGTATGTAACACAATCTAGGGGTGTTTGAAGTTGAGAAAAATAGTTACAAATGGTAAATGGTGTGTAGGTTGCATAATTCTGCAGAATTTCGTTCTGCAGATTATGTAGACTAGCTGAGCAAAGGGTTTCGCAAAACGAGTCCTCATGGCGAGGTGTTCTCTGTTTAGTCATTCACGCAATGATTTGGTGCACTATGCGAGTGATTGGAGAGGGTTGACCTCTGTTTGCTGATTCGCATTGCGAATATGGCCGCTGTGCGACTGGTAGTGGTCTGGGATCACTGCCAGTTTAATTCGAATGGCAAATTGGTGCGCACAACGAGTGTTTGGGGGGTTTGGTCTCTGTCTATGCTTTCGCATAGGGATCAGGATGCACTATGCAAGAGGCTTGAGGTCTAGTACCTTTGCGAGTTAATTCGCATAACGAGTTGTGTCGCTATGCGAGAAACTCTTAGTCTCACTCTACGGATGGGGTGCGCTGTGCAAGTGTTCTGGGTTTAGTTTACTATCTTTTTCTTTTGGCTTGTGTTATAATATGTTGGATGTTTCTTGGTTTATGAAGTATGTTTAGGAGTGTATTGTGTTATAAAGGATAAACATGGATGTTAAAAAGTATGTGATTATAAAGTGATGAGGTATGTTTTAAAGTAGAATCTCTTGGTCCAGTTTGTTTAGAATGAATGCAGGAGCTCAGTCTTAGTCGTGGGGGCTTCTAGTATGCCTCAAGGCCCGAAACAGACTAACCTCGTGTGTGTGGTAGGGTGAAACCCATTGGCAATGGCTTTGCAAAGCAGTAGAGGACACCATGAGTGCACAACCCGCCATAGCTTGACAATCATTCTAAGTCCGGACGAATCAAGCCTAGAATATAACATGTTAGGATGTGTGATTTAGTCTATTTTTCTTAAGTTGAAATTTGTATGTGTATGCTATTAAATATGGTATGATCTTTGTATAATTAGCTCACCCTTATGCTTGCTTTTGTGTTTTGTATGTGTGGTGTTTTCTTTTGCTATGATCATTCATTAGATGTGAGCAAAGGTAGATGAGGTGCCCCTGGAGCAGGCCCTGGAGAGCAACGACGCAACTGTCTAGTTTAGTTAGTTATCTATTTTATTTAGTGTAGTTTTGAAATGCTCTTTTGTATATAAAGTTTTATATTTTATAACCATTTTGGATGACTGTAAGATTAACTTTTTATCTGCAAGTCTCTAACTGTTCTATTATATTATAATGTTAACTACTCTTTTATATAGTTTATATTATATTTTGAGATGTTAAATTTTTTCTTCTCTTATCAATAATTTTAGAGATATTTTGTCTAAACACATGTACAAAATATTGATCTAATTTTAATATATCTTTTAATTAACGTATATATATATATATATATATATATATATATATATATATATATATATATATATATATATATATATATATATATTGCTTAAATTAGAACAACAAATATCAAAGTCCTTTAAGCAAGTAAATAAAAAAAAGTTGTTTCTTTGATAACTCACTTAACATAATTAAAATACCTATGTAATGTGCTCGTAAATATGAATTAATATTTAGTGGAAACTCAAGTATAAGCTTAAATATCATAGAGTAAATATGAAAAATTAGAGTACCCAAACATAACAAACTCTTTCAAAAGCTAATCACCAACGTCTAACATCAAAATAATCCAAACACAAAGGAGTATAATGAAGAAAATAGAAATTCTCAACTACTCAAACTGAAAAAAAATGTGAATCATCCATACTTTTTAAAAAATAAACATATTATAAAATAAATGTAAACTTCATCTCATAATCAAATTGAACAAAAATACTCTCTAAATTAGATGCAATATTAAAATATATGAGAAAAAGAATTAAAAATAAGCACAAAATATATCTTTTGTCAAGAAATAATAAAAAAAAAGTATAATATAGTAGACCTTACACAGAAATTATAACATAAATTTACGTAGATACAGTACACTAATTCAAGAAAAGAAATGTATCCATAGTGAAAAAATATTTTTATATTATTATTTAACTATAAATTGATAAACGTAATATGTGAGTTTATTTCTGTAAAATGATTTTAAATTTCACATCTATCACTTTTTATCAATTAATTATATAATAAACTTTTACATTTGTACATAAAAGTTGAACTCGTTGTTTAATAGTTTAATTAGAAATCTATGATGGATTACAACGAGTGAAAATCTATGCACCTATTATTTTCCTACTTTTGTTAATTAATTTGGTCAAACTAAACCTGGTTTAACATGAGATAACTTAAATTCCTTTTCCAATGATTAAAAGTAATGTATTATATGAATTAATATGATTTTGATGTCAGTTGTCCCATAAGCACAACATGAAATATATATATTACTTTCATATATGGTAGATATGTGACAAGGCTTTATTTAACAAAGTTAGATGCTAATTTGACTGAAATTTAAAATATTTCAGTCCAATAATTTAAATATTTAATAAAGTACATAGTTAAACGTAATGTTTACATCTATTATACTTTTATATATTTCTAATTACTTTTTTTTCAAAAAAATTATTAATAATTCAATTATTGTTTTCATGAAGAAAATATTTTATGAAAAATGAAAACAAATATAATATATAACATAAATAATATAATATTTTCAGAAATATTGAGGAGAATTGATGGTTGGAAGGATAAATAACTTGGAAGTAAGGGATGACGACTAAAAGTATATAAATAATATTTTTTTTATAGAAATTGGGAAAAGTGGAAAAATAACTAACTACTTTAGTAGAGTTGTTTCTTTTTTAAATTTTAATTGAACTAATAAATTTTCAAATAATTAATCTATAAGAATTGAAGCTCAAGAAAAATGTTGATATTGTTTTCTGGATGATATTTTTAATTGATGAAGAATAATTTTTCCAAAAAACATTTATTGAAATATAATTCTATCCAATGAATCCAGTAATACTAGTGTTTGAAGTGTGGTTTTTATTTGTCTAATAAGAAGGTGACACGTGGATTTTGTGAGTAGAGGGTATAAAATCGACCACGCTACCTACACCTGAGCCGTGGGATTGAAAGAGATTTCTGACCATTGGATTTGCAATTAGTTTATTACTTATTTTTAAAGTGTCCAACTTCTAACAAATGTCTTCAAACCCCTCCGACAAATTTTCTTGTAGACTTTTCCAGTCATAAAATCATAGTTTATATGATTCATTCAGCATCCCAATTAAGATAATCTCATATATTCCACTTTTCTCCAGTTCTACAGGACAAAATTCTTTAACTATTAAAACAATTATATTTATCACTCTCAGGATTAGCTAAATAATTTTATCATTTTAAAAATTAATTTTTGTCCTTACCCAATGGCAAGAGTTAGAAAGATATATTCCTCCTGCACATCAAATCATATGTTCTGAAAATTCCCATCACCACCTTTTTTTTTTCTAAGATATCTAACCTGTTACCAAAAAGAGAACGAAGAAGAAAAAAATTTCATACTTGTGGGATGGATGATGTTATACTATTTTAAGGTAAAATAAATTTGACATTGATTTGTTTGAATGTAAGTGAATGTGAAAACTACTGGAATTAATAATGAAATTGTACTGAGTAAGCATGATAATACATAAGATCGGACAGATAATATTTATTATTATTAATTTGTAATAAAATATTTAATTTTTATTTGTTTCGTTATTTGAAAGACATTCGTTTGAAATATATTTTTATAATTTTTTAAAATAAAATCTAAACAAAAATAAAAATATATAGAATATAATATAAATAATATATATTTGTGTATATAGATAGTACGATAGTGCCATCCAATTTATTTATGTATGAATATTAAAAGACTTGATGTCTGGTATTGATAGATAACAAATATTTGCAAGTATTATCTATTTGTTACAAGTTTTATTTGTGGATATGAGGATGAAAGTAATTTTGAGATTTATGATAATGAGATATTAATTAATAGAAGGTGGTGGAATTAGAGATTAAGAGGAGAGAGGGAGGGTTTTGGTTTGTAGTGATGATGTGATTTGAGGTAGAATGGGAGGGACCTAATAAGTGGGATTATTGTGTGATGATAATAGAAAAACGTCAAAAGAAAACAAACAAAAGAGGCATTATTTTTGTGCCCTCTCTAGATCTCTCATCTCTTACATTATAATAATATCCTTCAATTCATCATACATAATAATATCATTCAACCTTTGACTCTCATCTACTTTTTCTTCCAAAACATAACCATGTCCACCACTACTTTCCATTATTTTAATTTAAAATATAACGTTTAGATTATATTTTAACTCTTTTTAAATTGTATTTATTTTCAATATATTCCTGCATTAATAAGGAAAAAAAAAATACATGATATTATAATATTTTTAAGGAATCTAATATTTGAATATTCTCATGATAGAAGAATATAAGAAGAAAAAGATGAAATATTGAAAGTGGTAGGTATATGGGAGAAAGAAGGATGCTATATTAAGTAAAAGAAACCAGTAAAGGGAATAGTAAGCCATTGATTACAGAAGCCAGCTAGCCAGCCAGCCGAGAGGACCCGAGCCGAGCTGTATGACAGATAGGTGGACCCCACTTTCATGACCCTTTCAGTTCCCAACGTGTGTGTCTGCACTCTCATCCTTTATTTCTTTATTACATATATAAAAAAAACCACCATCTTCAGCATAATCACTCTTCTCTTCTCCTTTCCCCTCGTCTCTTTTCTCCTATTCCAATGTCAAATCCCAACACAGACAATAACCGCCACCAGCCCAGCCGCCTGCAGCGGCGGGCCCCCTCCTCCCTCCAAATCAACCGTTCACTGAAGTGGAACGTCGCCATCCCCCTCCTCTCGCCCCTCGCCTCCTCGCCTCCACCGCTCGAGGTTAAGCCGCCGCAAGACCCGCCACAGCACGAGCCGGAGAAGGTCAGCGTGTCCTTCAAGAACTGGCAGCACCCAGCGGCTCCCTTCTGTTACGAGCCGGCGGCGGTGGTCCCTCCCTTTGTTCCCGTGTAGATACAAACAAAAGGAAGAGATGGCAGAACGTTGGTGTTAGTAGGCCATAATCAGAGAGAATATTATGATCTAACGCTGTATTTTAATATTGTTCCATTTTGTTCGGGGAAAGGCTTTACCTCGTTTTTGCACGCCGGGACATCACCAATTCATCAACACACCCCTGCGTGTTTCTTCCTTTCTTCTTTTTTTTCTTTTTCAGCTTTTTCCTCGTTTTTATTTTTCCCTTCTTATGCTGGGGCTTTAATTAAATTACTTCATAGGAGCATATCTCTCCCTTTTTTTCCTTTCTTAATCTTCAGTTTTTGCACAATCTGTTTCTCTTATTCGTTTATACAAATAATTCCAACAATAAGGAAAACAATTAATGTAATCTGTGGAATCCTATAATGATTTTTTGTATGGATTTTTGTGTGCGTTCGAGCGGCTCAAGGTTCCAACTTCCAATACAATGGAATCAAATCACTCGTGTGCTGGTCGCCACTCCCGATACTCTGTCTTTCTGACACACGGTCAATTTTTTAGTTTTAATTTTGCTGTGAAATTGTAGTTCTATAGGTATTGAATTGAATATATATATATATATTTTTATGTATGTATGTATGTTAGGAAAAAGTGAATAATGAATCTGAAGTGAGGAGTGAAGGATATGTCCTTAATTGTATAGCCCATAATTGACGATTTGAAAATTGTGTGTAGAAAAGAAGAATAGAAGGAAAATGTAGATGAATAGTATGTATCCCGAAAAGTAAAGAAGTTGAGGCATAGAGACACTTTAATGTCATCTTCACTGTGAGCAAACAGCACATGTGGTGTTTTCTACATCTATGATTTAACAGAGGATTGCTATTCCTTCTGTCACAAAATCCACAACTGTTTGCCCTCGTTATAAATGTTTCATTAGGCTCTTAACATTCAATGTGTTCCTTGTAAACATGAGTAAAAATGAAATTAAGAATTAATAAGACTTTAATAATATTAATGAAACTTCTTATTGTATTTATTAAGAATTAACAAGCTTCTCTAAGCGGGAAGAAAAATATTTCAAAACTCCACTAAACGACTATAAAATATACTTATAATATGTTGGGAAGTAATAACAAAAGAAATAGTATAGAAGGTTTTTGAAAATTGAAGCAGAGTTTATGAGGTTTGCGTTGAGTGAAAGGCAAAGATATTGGCGGCGATATTAACATGGGCATGCATATGTTAATCTGATTTGAGTGGGGAAACTGAAAGATGAAAAGAAGGAAGGCAATGAGATAAAGTTATGTGGCAAATATAGAAATGTTGCTTGCTCATACGCAAAGCAATATTCCATCGTGCCTTTCTTTTTTCTCTTTTCTCCTTTCTACTATACATCTCCCTCATGCATCCAACAATGCTTCTTTCTATTTTTTTTTTCCATTTATTCTCTAATGTGTTTTGGATTATTTAAAAATATAAAACTCTACATTAAAATATCTTGTTTGATAAAATAATTAGAAAAAAAAATTCAAATTTAAAGAATTTTGAAAGGTATTTTGAAAAGGAAAATGGAAGAAGTTCAACTAATTTAAAAAATATAATAAACTTAAAATTATACTATATTTTCACTTCATTATCACTCCATTCACGAAAGTCGAACCAGATTGATCTTGACCAAATGTTAAGTCAAGTAAATTTTAGTTAAAAATCGAGTCAAATTGTCTTTTGATGAAAATTGAACCGAGTTGGCCTAATATAAATATGTTTTAAACATGTGTTGTAAACTTCTCTTGAAAAGAAAAAATATATGTAAGAAAGAAATATTATTTGAACGTGTGTTTATTATGTATTTGAGATAGGTATATATACATAAAAATATGATTTAAATCAAGAATTTAGTTATGCATAACATAATTACAAAATATTTAATAACCTAAGTACAAGGACTGATTAGCTTAATTATAGAAGATTAATTGTTAATTTTTTTCAGAAGAATAATTTGGATTTTATCACATCCTCGTAGCTTAAGTGAGGGCTTAAATCCTTAATTGGTCCCCATGTTAAGAGGGAATTTTCAGTTTAGTACCCGCTTTTAAAAGTGTATACATTGGGTCCCCATGTTTTGTACTTTGTGTCAATTTAGTCCCTTTGAACCATCAATTTGGCTTGAAAATTGCAAGTGGACAAGTCATTTTGAATTGCAGCATGTTTATTAACTGTTTGAACGTTTGGACACCTTCCAATTGCTGTTACAAACTTGTTTGAAGTGTCATTAATTCACTAAATTGACACAAATTGCAAAACACGGAGACCCAATGTATACGCTTTTAAAAACGGGTACTAAACTAAAAATTCCCTCCTAACATGGGGACCAATTAAGGATTTAAGCCTTTAAGTGAGAAGTTCATGGATGCTTAGACTGGTCTAAAAATCATCAAAAGGAACTTGAGATAAGCCTTTGGTGAAGATGCCCACGATCTAGTGGCGGGAAAGAGCGAATGTGCGTAGTTGCACATGTACATGTCGTCAATGCATTAAGGAATTTTTTCGATCACTTAGAGTCCTTGGTTGACGATATGCTTTGACAACAGTGTAAAGTTTCCGATGATTTGGGCCTTGGGTTCGCCATTTTCGGGAGTGGGTGTTTTCTCTCAGGGTGTTGCTCCCTCCACCTCCCCAAGTGGGTCCTGCACCTCCCCACTACTTTAATTTATTTCAAAAATATTTTACATCTCCCCACTATTTTGTTTTATTCCAAAAATATCATACACCTCCACACTATCCTTAACCATCTTTCTCTTTCTCTCTCTACATTAATGGAGCATTTACACGGTTCAGATTTGAATTTATGATATATTACAAAATATAAAATTAAGAGGAAACTTCAATATTAGTACTTCTACCATTCTTATTTTATAAAATCAAAAGTTAGATACAAATACAAAATAATAAACATAATAATATTAATAATAAATAATGATATATTATTATTATTATATACTAACTTTATAATGATGAAAGAACTAAATAAATTCTAAATCTTTTAACAAATATTTTTTTTTTATATTTTAAGTATTTAATAATATTTTTATGTTATTTATCTAATAAATTAAATATTTTATTCAAATTATTTGAGTTAAACATTAAAACATAATATAATGTAAAAAATTATAGATATTATATGTAAAAGAAGCACACACATATATAAACATTTTTGTAGAAATTTAGAACAAAATTTTATCATTTATTAAGTAATTTGAAAAGAAAAAAATATATTCAACAGGCGAAAATAAGATTGAATCAAACATATTTAAGAAAATATATCACAAGTTCAAATTTGAGTCATGGAAATGCTCCATTAATGAGCCATGTAAATGCTCCATTAATGTAGAGAGAGAAAGAGAAAGATGGTTAAGGATAGTGGGAAGGTGTAGGGTATTTTTAGAATAAAAAAAATAATGGGGAAGTATAAAATATTTTTGAAATAAATTAAAATAGTGGAGAGGTACAGGACCCACTGGGAGAGGTGGAGGGAGCAACACTCTTTCTCTCATACAAGATCAACATTGTTTCAACCAGGTCTAAGGTTGTGGTTTAGGTGTGAAATGAAAATGAAGATGAAAGGTTTGTCCTCTCATATATCTAAATAGAAGTTTGGACGAAAAATTTACTATTATTTTTATTGACAGACAAATAGTCAATAATAAACAATTTAAATAACAAATTTTATTAATAGATTTTAAGATTTGTAAATACGTATGGATTTTATTATGGATAAATTTGTCGGTAAGATCTATTGATAATTAAAATTCATTGATAAAATTTCTGAGTAAGTGCTAGATTTATTTTTATTGACAAAATTTCATTGGATAAAAATTTTAATAGTAGATAAAATATAATTTATTATTGAAAATCTCACATCATTTAGAAATAAGATGAATTTATAGTACATAAATAAGTATAAATATAATCTAATATTAATTTTGTAAGATTATATTAAACTTAAAATCCATCTTAAAATGGTATTTGAGTGATCCAAAGTTTGTTCTATCAAATTTTTTTTATCTATTAAACTTTTCATCTCACTTACTATTGGATCATTATAAATATATAATTAATCGTTCATTCTAGTATCTCAATATATATATATATATATATATATATATATATATATATATATATATATATATATATATATATATATATATATATATATGGGGTTTGCTAACTTG
>NC_028358.1:35368056-35394693 GCF_000741045.1 Vigna radiata var. radiata
TATATATATATATATATATATATATATATATATATATATATATATATATATATATAAATTGATTAAAAAATAATATTAACTTCTATTATAAAAATAAGCATGTTATGAATAATATTATTAATATATAAGTTGTTGGCATACGTCGCAAGTAACTTATATATCTTAACCAAATGATCTAAGATTTTTGGCAATGATATTTAGGAAGAAATGAAAATATTAAGAGGACTGTAATTATATGTATTTATAAGATATTTATTATTTTTATTTACTCAAAAGTTTCATTGACATGTATTTTTGTAGTATCCTAAATTAAATTACACAAATAATTAAGTAAATTAAAAAAAATTAAATATGTTTAAATCTTATATGAATTACAATTGAGATTATATAAAAAAATTATAATATATTACTTGAAGGTATTATGTTAAAAGGTGATAAAAATAAAGTCGAATCTCATGGTTCTTGAATCTTACATGATAAATTTATTGATTTTATTATTATCCTAAAGAAATTTATATAAAAAAGTGTGTATTTCACAAAGGAAGTAGATATTCTGGGAGGGCTTCCATGTGTTATCCGATGGTGCGATTGTGCTTTCCAGAAGAAGAAAAAAAATCCTGTAATTGAACATAAGAAATAAGTGTTAGTGTATACTAGAAATCCTAAATAGAAAAAGAGGCTTTTATAAGCAATAATTTGGTTTTCAACGTCTTCAAGCTGGGGCCATGTAACAAAGCAAAAATTACTTTTACAACCTATTGCCTTGTTACAAACTTTCATATTCCAATTTACAAAAATAACAAACTATGGGTCAATCAAAAGTTTAAATACTATCTCCAAAAATATCATTACTTAACAAAATGTTTAGGGACTAATAATTTTTAAGTTATTCATTTAATTAACTTACCGAGTTGTTATTGTTCTGATTTTATAGATATTTATATGGGCTAGGCCCAGAAATCACATAACCTAGCCCAAAACATTCGGCTCATTCGCCAGCAGCTATATAATATCATCAAAACAACTCAATCCAACCAAAATAATCAATTATATTAATTTAACGCTAATTTCACATTCAACCATGCATATTATAAAAATCTCACACTTTTAGACCATGATTATACAATGGAGTTAAAACATATAATTTCATCATATACAAAGTATCAAACACGGCAATTGAATCACAACAACACAAGTAAAAATTAGTTTTTCTTACATGATTTAACAACTCTAGCAGTTCTAAACATTAAAATGTTTTCGAAACAAAAAAGCTATATCTACGTATATAAATATTAAAAATATTATCATATTGAGAAACTCAGATAATAGATACAACAAAAAATGATTGCATGAAAAAAAAATTTGATAAAAAAAGAGTAAAAAATTTAAATTATTCCAATCGAGAAACTATTCAATGAGAATAAACCATCAAGAGAATTAATCTTACAACCTCATATATTTGAACATATAAATATAAAATGATAAATTATAGAAAAAAGACAAAAAAAATCTCTGTAAGTATTTTATAAAAATATGATATATTTTAAAGTAATAAAACTTCTTCGTTTAAAAACTTATTTATATTAAAAATTTTATTTATTAAAATAATAAGGTGTCACTTATTTAAAACCACTGTAATGTATAAAATACTATTTTCCAGATTTTTACATATTTTATTTTATTATGATACATTATTTTAATTTTTTTACAACTTTTATCTTAATAAAAAAGTCTTATAAAATTTGAATTCTAATTAATTATTAATAAGAATATATATATATATATATATATATATATATATTCTAGATAAAAGATATTTTTTAATATTTATAACCTAACACCTTAAATTTTATATCATATTAATATATTTTTCTACCAATGTCTTATAAAATTTATATTTTAAATTCATAATCTTTTCTATGACTGGTAATCGTTACTAGTAAAGCAAACAATTCAAAATAATATTACTAAAAGAAAAAGAAAAAGTTGGAATGATTCAATTCAAAATTGTGAGTCCTGACTTCTGACTACACTTTTCAAAATTTAATTTCTTTTTTGAAAAAGGATGGATAGCTTGAAATAGCAATCAAAGCAAAACAAAAGCAATCAATCATCTCCCTCTTTGGTCCCTCGCTGTCCTTTTCCATTTCAATTCCTTCTTTCCCTCCACTTTCTGTCTCTTCTCTTTTCACTGCACATTTTTTTTTCCAAGTTACCATCCATCCCTCATAGAATTTTTTTTTTCTTTGGCCAGGCACAAACAATCTCATTGCACTGTTTGTTTTCTTTCTCCGCCCCACCAACAACTCCGTTCCCTAAACCGTTGTTCAGCGTCAAAGTTTGCAGCTTTGACAAACTGTACTTATTCTTGTTCCCCACAGTGGGTCTTGTCACGCGATTTGAATGAAGGGTATTTGGTGAAAGCGGTACATGGCTATGGTCGCTGAAGCTTGGATTGTGAAGATGGGTAACCAGGTGAGTGCCAATCTTAAACAAGCTCTTCTTCTTGAACCTTCTGCAAGGAAAAAGCACAACCCCAAAAGGCAAGATAGTGGCGGTAAAGAAGTAATTGGAATTCTTTCTTTTGAAGTAGCAAACGTAATGTCTAAAGCCATTCATCTTCACAGATCCTTGTCTCATCCCGAGATTATGAAACTCAGGAACGAGATTTCCAACTCACCGGGTGTTCAAAGCCTGGTTTCCTCCGAAGAGAGTTATCTTCTCGAGCTGGCTCGCGCAGAGAAGCTTGAGGAGTTGAACCGTGTTGCCAGTGTGGTTTCTAGGTTGGGAAGGAAGTGTTCTGAGCCTGCCGTGCAAGGTTTTGAACATGTGTATGGGGACATTGTTAACGGGGTTATAGATGTGAAGCAATTGGGGTTCTTAGTTAAGCACATGGAAGGAATGGTGAGGAAAATGGATAGGTATGTTAGTGCCACCAGGAGTTTGTACAGTGAAATGGGGGTCTTGAATGATTTGGAGCAAGCAGTAAAGAAGTTTCAGCATAACCAGCACGAGGAGAGCAGAAGGGCGTTTGAACAGAAACTCACATGGCAGAGGCAAGATGTGAGGCATCTCAAGGAGATTTCACTTTGGAATCAGAGCTTTGATAAGGTTGTTGAGTTATTGGCCAGGACAGTTTGTACCATTTATGCTAGAATCCGCATAATCTTTGGTGATTCTACGTGGAGGAAGAATACTATTAGTCTTGGGCTTAGTGGAGATTCACCACCCATGCGGAGTGAATGTAAGCTAATGTCTGGGCAGATTGGTGCACCTTTGAGTTCTGAGAAGTTGAAAAGCAATCATTGCAAGAGAAGTGGTCATGGTTATCGTTTGGGTTCCACTGCAAGAACTACTGTGGGGACAAGGGTAACTGCTAGTAAGCCTCAACTAGATATCAGGAGAGGTGAATTACCATATCTTCAACTTGAAGATTTTGGTTTTCCTTGTGGAACAAGTCCGGGGAAACTTTTCATGGATTGTTTAAGTTTAAGCAGCTCGATTTCGAAATTTGATGATGACAATGATGATTATGTTGTTGATGGTGAGGACCAACATAACGTATCAAGCTATCATAAGGTCAAGGAAAGGGAGCAGTTGTACTATTCTGGTGATCTGAATCACGTTCATAGTAGCGTCCCTATCACTGGAGATCTAAGTTTCTCAACCTTTGGTCCCCACAGTAGATTGGCACTTTATGCTCCTCCTTCTACACTTGGAGGCTGTGGTCTAGCATTGCACTATGCCAATGTCATAACCGTGATAGAGAAGTTCCTAAAGTATCCACATTTAGTTGGTGAGGAAGCTAGGAACGATCTATATCAGATGCTACCATCGAGCTTAAGGTTGTCTCTGAAAGGCAAACTAAAGACCTATGTGAAGAACTTGGCCATATATGATGCTCCTCTAGCTCATGACTGGAAGTTAACTCTAGATGGGATACTCAAGTGGCTTGCTCCACTGGCCCATAATATGATCAGGTGGCAAAGTGAGAGGAATTTTGAGCAACACCAAATTGTTAGTAGGACATATGTGCTGCTATTCCAGACATTGTATTTCGCTGATAAGGACAAAACAGAGGAAGCTATGTGCCAACTTCTCATGGGACTCAATTACATATGTCGTTATGAACAACAACAAAACGCCTTGTTGGGTTGTGCAAGTAGTTTTGATTTTGCAGATTGCATGGACTGGCAATTGTAATGTGGCGCTTTTCCCAGTTGAATAGATTCTGCATATTGAAATCCTCAATATGATGAGCATTGAATTTCAAACTTAGTAGATTTAGGACTCTTGTTAAAAGGCTTGAAATGGGACCAAAAATGGATTGTACTGAACTTGTAAATATGTTTTTTGTGCAGTTCACTCGATGCTTACAGTATGCTTTCTTTGTTATGAATGACACAGACTAAGATTGATATTGAATTTATCCATGTCTTATTTCTTTGGTTACTGTTGATTTATTTGTACATTTACTTCAAATCTTGTATTAAGTAGTTTTTAGTTGTGATTTATTACGATCAAGTCATAAGGTCTAAGCTTCTTTCGCTACTGAAGAATCGATTCAGAAAGTGCGTGTTTGGGTGTGAAAAAAATTTGAATTGTGAAACTTCAAATTTCAAACTTAAGGTCCCTCTCAAACTTATACCTGGGCCTGCGTCAACATTCCCGTACAGGCTCAATATCTGCACGTGAAAAAATTAAGAACGAAGAAGAATCAATATGATATCTTTAAATAATGTAGTGTTTTAAAATCATGTTTAACCATATTAGTAATTGTAGTTCAGACTAATTAATCCGTATTAGCATCACGTAACAAAAAAAATATTATTTCCATTGATTAAGGTATTCTGCTTGACATTTATAATTTACTTATTAAAAGTTGACTGAAGCTTTTATTTTAATTAAAGAATCGAATTACAGATATTGCATCCAGTTTAATGTGTCAGACACACGAGGGTCATTATGTTTCTTTCATATGACATTAATTAAAGAATTGAATTTTTCTTTGCTGGTTCGACCTTCATATCAGGAATTGGATGAGAATGAACATCCAAACTTTCCGTCACTCTGACAAACCTATTCAATACAAATATCACATTCTAATTATTTGTTTTGAAATCGATATAGAAAAGTTAACTTCTTTTAAATATAAAGATTTATTGTCATATGGACTGCCACAGTTTAATTAAATATATTCTATGTACCAAAAAAAAAATATATTGAACAGTTTATAAGTTTTTAATTTATTTAAGGTTTTAATTTCTGTAAACATAACTCAACTTGTTTTTTATGCGTCCTTAACGTATTTGTTTGTTTTAAACTTTCTAACATTTTTTTAATGTTTTTTTGTTACTGTTACAGTTAATTTAATGCTCTAAAATATCAATTGATATAATCGGACTAAGTATATTTCAAATTAAGATAATTAATGTTTTTAGGTTTGTAATTTTCTGATAGAATTGTTATTATAGAAAAAATAGTCTAACTTTTTTAACATGTATGTGGTTATAATATTTAGAGTCCTGCTAACTGATACTTATGTAGTAATATTTAAAGCAATTTGTCATTTTGTAATTAATAAAAATTATTTTACAATCAATAATAATAATTATAAATATTATCATAGATTAATCACATAATAGTATATAAATAATGTTAAAATATTGTCAAAAAATATTATAAAAGTATTATTTTATTATTATATCTTCTGTGTTTAAACTGATTATTATAAATTACATCTCTTAACTGATGTATGTAATTCAAGTAATGAATGATTATTTTCCTCAAATAATATAACAGTGTGATGTGATTTATTCAAATAAATATTTATCTATTCCAATGGTTTATTATCAGTGAAGTGATAACTTTTTATGTCACTTATAAAATACTTTTTATATTAGCTTTAAAATTGATATAGATACAATTGATATTTTTTATATATTTTTGAATTATTTGATTAATATTAAAAAATTATTTAATTACTTACATTTGTTGAGGGTTTGAAATAGATTTAGAATACTTTCTTGAGGTTTAGAAATAAATTTTTAAAACCTCTGTTAGTTAAATCCATTTCTACCATTATATTAATATTTATACATTTTTTTTCAACAACTAACACTAATCCTAACTCTAACCATAATTTTACCATAACTTTAATTTTAATCTTAACCCTAATTCTACACTAATGATTATAGTAAATGCAATGTTAATTCTAACCTTAATCTTAACCTTGATGATAATCATAATCCTATAATAATCATATTCCTAACCCCCAAAACCATATACACATATATATAAACCCAACCCTAACCCTATTACCAAAAGTCTATCCATATCCCTAAACTCACACCCTAATCAACGAGAACTCTAACTATAATCCTAACATCAATCATAACACTAATAATAAACATAACTCTAATCATAACAAACACATACAAAAATTCTAACTCTAACCATAACAAACACACAAACTCTAAACTCTAAACTTGATTTCTAAATTTAATATTAATATCGATACTAACACTCATACACATTTTTGGATAATTTATATTATTACACAAACCTTGACCTGACCATCATACAACACTAACCTTAGCACTAATTCTGACACTCATACACACTTTTGAATAATTTATATTGGTGCAAGTGAGATATGTTCCTTCCCTTATCTGTGTTTAGCATATAGTTGAGTTAAATATTCTCTAAATTAAAATAGAGTTTAGTTGGTAGAGGCTTAGAAAAATGAAGTCAGTCTTCACCTTTAACCAATTACATGTCTAGATATTGGGACGAGACTAGACCAAGTGGACAGCATGTCAGAAAATCCACTCTTAATATTATGTTTATATATTTTTTGGTAGCACTTAATTAGACTGCTTAGTACTACCATTAAGTATATGTACACACATATTAACTATATATCCACAACTAAAATATTTTATATTTCATAATATTTTTCTTACTAATATTTCATGTGTTATTAGATACTATTTACTCTGACCTTCTAAATTTATGTTAAGTTAAAAATGTTACTTTTTAAAAGAAAAGTTATTTACCCAATAGTAGTGCAGGATTTTAACATGAAGCCATAAATTCTAACTTTAGTGCTAGACATTCTATAAAAAAACAAAACAAAGAATTAGCAAGTGATGATTAGTAAAGATTAAAATCAACGTGGCTCAGAATTTTTTGTGAACAAATAAAAGTATCAAACTCCAATGCCAAATATTATTCCTTTAACAAAAATAATAAAATATGTTTTACCTCTCAAGGATAAATAAAAATTAAGTTTCAAAGTAATGTGTTTCGTAGAGCCGTCAAAATGGGTCACAATCCGCGAGCCAACCCGGCCCGTCACGGGTTCGGGCCGGGTTGGGTTTGAAAAATACAACCCACTTATATGCGGGTCAGATTTCAACCCGGCTCATTTAGACCCGNCTCATGCGGGTTGAACCCGTGGTGAGCCGGGTTGGCCCACCAACCCACCTACCTAATTTTATTTTTTTAATTTATTATTTTATTCATGAAATCCCAAAAAATAAAATATTTTCTTCACTCACTTTGTATACCAAAACAGTAACTTCTGCTCTCACAAATCAGTCAAAANTGTACTTGCTCTCATTTGAGGGTGAGAACACTCTCACTTCACTATAATTCTTCAAGGAGTAGATAAAACACCCTTCCTTTTTTCTTCTCTTTTCTCCACATTTTTGTTTTCTCACTTCTCTTTTTTTTTTTTTCAAAAACCCTATAATGACAAAAATAGGAGTTTGGGAATTTGTTTTTTTTTTTTATTCTGGGGGATTTGAAGAAATGNAATGATTTTTTCATGTTCTGAACATGCTTTGTATCAGATTTTGTTCATTTTATTTAAATAATTTGAGTATACATTATTTGAACAAGCTCTTTTTGATATTTTTGAATTTGGGAAATTATGTTACAGATTAAAATATTAATTTTTTGTTGATGTTGTTGAGTACTAGTTCTCTTTTTTTTGACTAATATTTTTTTATTGATTGTCGGAATTGTTCTGATATTAGGAAAATCTTTATTAGTGAATCTGGAGACAACAAGAACAAGGGTCAAGGGTTACAACAAGAACAAAAAATGATGAATATAAGAAACTTATTTGTATGTTTTTTGTGTTTGTTTTCGAATGACATTTGGATTATATTGTACTTTTTATTATTATTTTGAATTGTCTTTAACATAATTTTTTGGGAGTGAAAATTTTTTAAATTTAAATTACAGAAAGTTTGTATTTTTTTTTTTATTTTAAAAAAAATATAATTAAATGGGCTAGTGAGCCAACCCGTTTACCCACCAACCCGTGGTGGGTCGGGCCGGGTTCAAGTTTTTCTAGCTCGCTAATAAATGAGCCGGGTTGGGTTGACTCACTAAGTGACCAACCCGTGGTGGGCCGGGCCGGGTCGAGCCGGGTTACCCGTTTTGACAGCTCTAGTGTTTCGTATCTTGGTGATTTTATTTACCTGTATGGAGTGGTTTGTTGTCATTTTGGTAGTTGTTAATGGTAAAATTATGGTAGAACAAAAAATGCTTTAAAATGACATCTTTTGACAGCATCAGACACATACATATGAAGTAATTGGTAAAGCTCACAATGATATATGGTATGTGAGTTCATTTGGAAGTATAATTGATAAAGAAAAGATATATAATATAATTGACTTGTGTAACACATTGCAAACTAGAATGATGGTAGCAGCACTGAGTTAGGAGAATATTTGAAAGAAAAAAAGGTATAAGCATTCTTGATCTCTACATGTCTTTAATTACTACTATATTTTTTTTTTAATTTTTGTTTGTATATACTTTTAATTTTCTTAATTTGAGAAGAGAAGAAACAATTTTGCGGAAAAGACAAAATTGGTCCCTAAAAAAGGAAGTCTAATACTAGAGGAAGAAACTAAAAAAGTTCCTCTCACTAGTGCAGCGAGGGGTTTTTACCGTGGTTCTTTTTCACTATACGTCGCGGTTTACGAACCGCGGCATATTCCGCCGCGGTAGTAAATCAGAAACTTTAGGCCGCGGTTATAACCGCGATATATAAGTTGGAGAATATGCCGCGGTTGTCCAAAGAACCGCTTCCTAAATCCATTTTTTTTAAAAATAAAAATTGGTCCAGTATATGCCGCGGTTGAACCGCGGCAAAAGACACAGTTATATGCCGCGGTTCTAGTACTAACCGCGGCCATATGTCTTTTTTAAAAAAAAAAAATAAAAAAACGAGCACTTTATGCCGCGGTTGTGGTCACAACCGCGACATATTCCCCTGCAGTTTTTTAAAAGTGCAAGTCTGTTTTTGTGATATCCATTACCACAAAAACAGACCTGCATATAAAAACATGTACACAAATTCAATTTCAACATAACAAACACATGTTCAATTGTATTTCAACATCAAATAAAGTACAAAGTCTAATAAAATACAATCTAATNAAATGNAATGTTTAAATNTAATAACTAAGAGCTATTGTATAATCTAATTATATACTTCGCAGCAGCGTTCCTCATGAATAATAGTGGCTTCTCAGGAACTGGNGTAGTAGTCTTGAATCTCTGCAAAAGACAATTCATATTAATTAGTGCATATGAATTCAACATTTCAGAAAAAATCAAAATTTGTTAAAGTTAAATATTACCGTAGTAGTCAAATTTCTCATTAGTTTCTAACTTTCTTTCATTAAGTCCCCTGAATGGAAAACATTAGTAAAATATTACTTCACTTCATAATTTAAACAAAAAAGTCTTGCTAAATTGGATCAAACTCTACATCTATACTTAGTGTTTGTATTGGATGTAGAAAATATTCGTTACTCACACTCAAACTTGTAAGACAAAAACTATTATAATAAGTAAATATTCATAAAATTTCATAAAAAAAATCTAAATACATCTAACAAATTAAAAATGAACGAAAATTGAATAGTCATTCTCTTAGCTTTATTTATAAATAATACAAGATTAGCAATGAAAGATTTTCGCATCAATTGTTTTTGACATTATATTTCAATTCTATAATCAATACATATCAAGACGAGATAAAAAATAGTTTTAACTTTTGGTTCCAAATCGAACCATAAACTTCGACATTAAGCTTTAATTGTCTCTAAAATCGAAATCCAACACAATAAAAAATTATAAAAAACAAATAAAATGAACAGGCTTCAATTATGAAAAACAAATCGAAGCTTATTCGATTTTAGGCTTCGGTTTAATGAATAACCAAAGTTTATTGTATTTTTTTTAAATATTTTCATTGAGTTATTCCCACATCGTATTAAAGAATTTTGACAATTAAACTAAATTTTAATACCACCAAATGAACTAGAAACAAGCAACATAGGTGAAAAAGAAATAAATCAAAGAAAGCATCATATCATTTCCAGGGTTCAAAAGAGGGAAATATAAACCTAGATACGTAATCTTAAATGATTCACTATGAAAAAACATTCAAGAACGACAATTCTTTAAAAGGTGAACAAATTATGAATAAACAAATAAAGACAATGAATTTGAACAACAAACGTCGAAAACCTCTTTAATAAAAACCTACAAATAAAGGAATAGAAGGAAGAGTAAATGATAGAAAAAGATTAAGAAAGCATTAGATTATACTATCACCACACAAAACAATCATTTTATGTTGGATATTATGATTTTTTACATGAGGTAACAATGACATAGGTAAGTGACATAGGTTTATATCAGACAAAATTCCTTATGTAAATTTACATGACATATTGACGTTTAACATAAATTTTTGCATTTATTTTCAAACTTAATTGATTTTCAGAAAGATCAAAACTTTAAATAAAAAAAACATTAACGTTAATTTAAATATTATGAATCATATTATTATGAGAATCATAATGTGAATAATAATCACATGAATAATAAAAACACTAAAATATAACAAAATTATTAGAATACATACAAAAAGTAATTAACATGACAAATTAGAAATATAAATCAATGCAAACATTTATTTACTGTTGTAATTATGATCCCAAAAACAATAGAAAGTCCAATTTTAATAATATAGTAGAAATATAACCAACTCCTTAATAATGTTTTTAAACTACAAAAACTCCAATGTAATTGGAAAAGAGTGTCCACTACCATGAAACACACAATCATTCAGACCACGATAACGATCTCATAAATACCTACAGACACCCATGCAACAACATTATAATCATCGTCTTCCTACTTCGAAGAAAGAAATGAGAAAAAAAAAGTAGAAGATAGAAAGAAATAACAAGAAAGAAAAAACTGAAAACCCTAATTTAAATCCTTTTACATCAGTGAGATAAAATTTAACAATTACGCCAAACTGAAGTTAGTTTGATGTAAACATCAACTTTTACTTCCCTAATTTTTTCATGTAATAAAGTTTTAATTATTTACAAAAATATTACCGCAAGTTTTATAATTATTTTTTTGAATCAAATGTAAATTGTGTAACATAAAAAGTTAATTTGCTCTAGTACCTTAATCATGGAACTTCCATGGTAACTAAAGTGATTAGTAAAATAATGTAATAATGTAATAAGAAGAAAAGGTATGTAATATTATGTTTTATGTCTTTATTGAATTTATGTGAATTAAGGATCATATTTCTTAAAAGAATTCTTGAATATTGTTTATGCTAAAAGGCCTGCTGGAATTCAAAAGCAACTAGTGCTTGAGTTGCATATCAAGTCAGGTACAAAGGCTATTATAGTTGAAATTGACCTTTCCTATGCTTAATAGATTTCCTATAGTCCGATAGACGTCAGGTATCTAACTAATATGACGTTCAAGTTAACATTTAAACTGACTTTTTGAATACCCATTAGATGTCAGTTTCGAGGGGATCTGACGTCTAAGAAGTTGAACCGATTGACGTTTGATTTCCTGTCAGGAATCTTCACGACAGTTATGATGGGGCACCGACGTCTATAATAACTTAGACGTCGGTGTCCTTCTAGCCGACGTCTATGTCCATCTAGTTTGGTGAACATAATTAATTACAGGCACATAGACGTCGCTTCCCCTCAACACCGACGTCTAAATTGAAGAATTTTTGTCTTCCTGCCTTCCAAACAGGCCTTAGACGTCGCCATTTGACTAAGTGACGTCTAAGCGCCTGGGAATTAGGTGAACAACATTAATTGCAGCCCAATAGACGTCGGCCCTGTGAACACCGACGTCACTTGACTGTCTTATCACCTACCTCAGGCAATTAGACGTTGGTTTACGACAGTTTTGATGTCTACAATGACATAGATGTCGTCTTACCTTGAAACCGACGTCTAGTTTACCAAATTATTTACGATAATACCACCGTGCAGTCATAGACATCGGATTATCAGGAAACCGACGTCTACTGGGTGACGTTAAACAGTGTTTTTGTACTTAATGTGTTTTGAAAATTTAGATAGTTTTGTTATTGAGTTAAAATGTTTGGCAAAAGTAAAGAGATTTTGAATTCTTATAAAACTTTAGGTATCAATCATTTGTTATTGTTAACAAAAAATGTCAAATAATAAGATAAAAATTAAATAATATATAAAATGTTATATTAGTACTATAATATACATGATTATATATGTTTATAGTTTTTTTTATAGAGGACAGTAACTAAATAATAAAGAATTAAAAGTAGATGGGATAAATAATGAAATTAAAGTTTTTAAATAAATATAGAGTGGTAGATGAGAAGACCAAGAGAAAAAAATTATCTTAATGAGAATAAATATTATTTGAATATTGCAAAACAACATTCATAATTTCATAAATTAAAGTTGATATTTATCTTATATAAAAGTATCTTTTTGATAAAACCAGTGGACCAAATTCTCTTTCCAAATTTATCACAAAGTATGAAAAGTTACATATCTAAAATAGATATTTAATTTGTTTAAATTATATCTCTCATAAAACATTAGCTTCAGAAAATTTTCTAGTATATATGACATGGATACACTATTTTAAAAATATTAATAATTATTTATATGGTAATCTATAGATTTTTATAGCTTATTTTATAAAATATTTATGATGGTTTAGATTTCTGCATATACAATTACACACTTTTTATTCAATAATTATATCATTATTTTTAAATATGTGGTTGCACAAATATGCTAATAATTGCATTTTTTATTTATAATTGGTCTCCAAAACAAACAACTCATCTTACTAAAAATTATAATTTCAACACCCACTCATAGTAAAAGTTAAAAATTGTAAACATCATTTTTTTTAAAATAATATTTCAACATTTAATTAACATTTCAACTAGTGTTTTTATACTTCTAATTACACCATATATCTAACATACTGGATCTTACTTGAAATAAGTTTCTTGTAACAATATTACAGTTCTCTTTCTCTCTATATATTATTTAACTGAACATTTACAAAGGAAAATATGCAAGTTCTATAATTTCATCAACATAAAAAGACACACCTGTATTAATTTGACTTTGCAAATTGTATTTAGACAATTAATTAAAGTTAATAGATTTAGAAAGAGTGAATATAATTTTCTTCACTAATAGTTTTTCTTAAATTTTATATTATATCATTAGACTTTAGTATCTAAATCACTTAGTTAAAAACATAAGTATATTTTTGTTCAAAATATATATATATATATATATATATATATATATATATATATACTTTCTTGAATTTGATTATTCGTGTTCACATTTCATCTCATTCTTATTCTTTTCTTGGTACTACCCACAGATAAATTAGAATCTAAATAGTCACTTTTTCATTGAGTTGAAATTTATTGAACTTTTGTGTACTGTTAGGATTTGAGGTGCTCAAAAAATTATTGACCACATTTTGGAGTTTTTAAACAACTACTTTTTCTTCATCAACCTCCACAACCATTAAATTTTAAGGATTTTCCTGAAATTTCACAAGAGGATGAAAATTAAATAAGAATTTTCTCAAATAAAAAATTTAACAGTGCAACTACAACCAATAATAAATATCAAAATTTTCAAGTTGATTTTAAATGGAGTAGAGACTTTCAAGTAAGTATATTTCTTTGCAGTAATTAGTCCCAATGTGCAGTAAGACATTTAAAAGAGATACACCCAATTTTACAATTTAAAAATTCTACAGTAAAATGAGCTAAATCCTCAACATTCAATCTTAATTATCTGGCTTCTTTTATGCTAATTTACTTTTCAGCCTTGATATCATCAACTCAAAAACCTCAATATGTTCCAGCCGACAAATCCTCAAAGTAGGCACTATTATCCACCAAAAGAGCACATTTATAATTAATAATTAATTAAAGCTATAATAATGGATTTTGTCAAGATGTGACCTTATATTCAATTACTTGTTTCTGAATCTTAATTGGTACAATTTAAGAAGTTGTAAGAAGGTTATAAACCACTTCTATTAAACCAAATAAGATTTTTCCTAAATCTTCCTTTTGAAGATAAAACATATAACATGATAAGAAAACATGTATGAAAAAGAACACATTAAATTATTACAATTTACATGCAAATATATATTTTATGATAAAAAAAAAATGCTTTTCACTCTCATTACTGTAGAGATGGAAGTAAAAAACATATGAACATAAAAAGATAACAACACAAGCAGCCGGCCAGTAACATTTGTTTGGCATGGAGTAGTTGAAATGTATTAACAGATGGAAGGTTCAGCCATATAGCTTCTTCTTCTTACTGTAATTACCTTTCTATCTTACGGTAACGTTAGTATGTATCGGGCCCCGAGAAAACGACGTGCCCACACCTGCCTACGCGCACATTACCCCACAAAACCCTAATTTCCAAGACCCTCTAAAAGCAGTGCTTATTGTTAGTTCCCATTATATAATACTAGAAGCAACAAGCAAAGATTGGGAAAAAAAATTGAAATAAAGATAGTAATAATAATAAAGAGAGAAAATATATTGGCTCCCCTAATAACAGCACAGCACACGCCAAGAAAGAGAACAAATCAAAAACATTTCTTCTCCTTTGTTCTTGTCAAATAGCAGTAGTTTAAGTTGTGTTTTTTCTCTTTCTATATCTTATTGTTAAGATAGTACTGTCCCCTATCTTGGTTTTCTTAATGATCTCTCTTCATCTTTTCTCTGGTTCTGTCATCGTATTTGCTCTCTTTAGTGCTTGATTCTGTGAAAGGTTTCGCATCTGTTCTGTCTCACGTCCAATCAGATCACTTCTTCATAAATAGCCAAAGAATAATCAAACAATTTAAAGAAAAAGAAGAAGAGAAAGAACAATTGATGATGGTCTGATCTTCCATCTTTTTCTTTCCACCTCTTGAAAACACCTATTTGATAAACTCTTTAATACCCTTTACTTGATTCTTCTTGAGTATCTGAATCTAATTCTCTCTTCTAAGCACCTCACCTCTCATTCCTTTATCCTCTTTCTGGCCTCTCATCTATGGGACCAACCAAACATAGTCTTCCCAGGAAAAACAGCTAGCAAAACCCTTTGTTTCTTATGAGCTATGTGGGTTTGACTTTTATTTTATTTTATTTTTTCTCTCTTACAATTACAACCAAGTGAAGGAAACCTAGAAAGACAAAACCAAAATCCCAATCAAAAGAAGGTAGCTCACAGGTCAAATTTGCGTTTTCTGGTAGAGGCAATTGAGCTTAATTGGTTTCTGGGTGTTAACTAACTGCTATATACTTTTCTTTACCTTAACCTGAATTAATCTTTGCAGTAACTCTGGCAAATCCTTGGTGGACAGGTCAGGGAGGGTTATCTGGGGTTGACCCAGGAACCCATTCACCTGGCCTAAGCAAACGCCACACAGACCTTGCAATCAATGAAACCAGTGGTGGCCATAATATAGAAGAAGATGAAGACAATAGAGATGAACCGAGAGAAGGTGCAGTTGAGGTTGGAACTCGCAGACCAAGAGGAAGACCTCCCGGATCCAAAAACAAGCCAAAACCACCAATTTTCGTAACAAGGGACAGCCCAAACGCCCTGAGGAGTCATGTGATGGAGATAACTGGAGGAGCTGATGTTGCCGAAAGTGTAGCCCAATTCGCAAGAAGGCGTCAGCGTGGGGTTTGTGTGCTCAGTGGGAGTGGCTCGGTGGCCAATGTTACTCTTAGACAACCTGCTGCTCCTGGAGCTGTGGTGGCACTTCATGGGAGGTTTGAGATTTTGTCCCTCACTGGGACCTTTTTACCTGGTCCTGCTCCTCCAGGATCCACAGGACTCACAGTGTATCTTGCTGGAGGCCAGGGCCAAGTACTAGGAGGGAGTGTGGTTGGGCCTCTAGTTGCCACAGGACCAGTGATGGTGATTGCTGCAACTTTTTCTAATGCAACATATGAGAGACTTCCACTTGATGAAGATGATGAAGGGCCCAGTTCCGCCGCCGCGGTACAAGGAGGAGGATCGCCACCGCCACTTGGAATTGGAAGCGGTGGGGGTGGGGGTGGGCAATTGCAGGGTGGGATTCCAGATCCAACATCTTTGCCTTTGTATAATCTTCCACCAAATGGAGGCGGGGGCCAAGTGGGGCATGAAGCCCTTGCTTGGGGTCATGGACGGGCACCTTTCTGAATTGCAAAACGTGGTAGAAGAAGACATGGATGGAGTCATCTAATAATCAAATTTAACCTGCTTATTGTATTCATCTTGTGCTGTATTTTGAAGGCTAGGAATCGGAAGAGTTGCAAGGTTAGACTACTAATTATATATATATATATATATATAGTTGTGAAGAACAGTGAGAGAGGAAGCTAGCCAGCTACCAAGCAAGCATGCTTATTTTATGATGTACATGGATTATGAACCATCTTTTTTCTCTTTTGCTTCTGTGTTTTGAATAAAAAAGATGATCATGGGCGTCTTTTAATATATTTATGAATAATTTACTAGTTTTTTCTCCATCTGGTATTTCTTTTCGTCCCTTTATTTCCTGGTTGCATTTTTATTTGATTTCTTTATTATTTTATTCTATAAGATGCACTTCATTGCTGTTGTTTAAATATATGATAGAATGGAATGATTAGACTCTCAAAATATGAGGAAGTTGAGTTTTGAAGGGAGGGTATATGATCCTAATCATGAGATGGAATTGTGTTTCCAATCATGGGTTGATGGTTTCTCAAACTTCTTTCACTCTTGCCCTTTTGTTTGAGATGGGAAGGAAACCAAATCACTGTTAGGGTTTGTAACTTAAGACTTCTGCATCTATAATTGACTTGTCTGATTGCAAAGATGATAGGGCTACTGCGCAGATCTACGTTATAAATAGGGCATGATGAACAAATACCGAGTTATGTGAGTTGAAAAAAGAAAGAACTCAGCAACATTGATCTGCATAAATATTATGAAAATGCCTAGATTAACATTGTCTTTTGTCGGTGGTGCAAGTCAGTGTTGCATAGAATTAAAGTTCCATAATTTGATGTTTATTCTAGACGACACTCTCTCTGTTTGGGTATGGCTCTCTTCTTTACATTGATTTGATGAAGTCCCAGACCCTTCTGTTATTCTACACGCACGTGTGATGTTTATAGGATTTAAGGTGAGTCCCATGAAGACACTAATAAAGCTTGTTTTGACAGAATGGAGAATTTTATGCCATACCCTATAATGAATCGATTAAGATGCTACAGAAAGAGCGACTCTTTCCCCGATAAATGTAGTAATATATTTGAATATAATTGAAAACACTGGTTTCTTCTTTCAAACATTGAGAGCTGTCTTCATGTGCCTAGTGCAAGGTCTCTTATTTAGAAATTAAATATGATAATATTATTATAACTGTTCTTTCTTGGTCCATGCCTCCTTTAGTTGTTTAAGGGTCATTTACTTGATATGAAAACCCGGTAAAAACATGGGAAGATAGACATTTTAGGGGTGACACAGAAACATGTTGGATATTGACCTTTGTTTTTGTGGGCAATATTATATCAGTGATCTTACAAACAAATCAAAAGTATTTTGCATAAAGTAATCAATAATTAAGCTTTTTCACTATTAGATCAACCAATGTGGACACATAGTAGTTAGTTAAAAAACATATGTTTAAACATGTTTTTTTCAAAATGACTTTTAGGATAAGTTAAAATTAAGTTAAAAACAATTCAAAATAAAATTTTTGACAAGTTATATACGAAAATTTTGACAAATAAATTTATTCTTAAAGCCAACTTTAACTAACTAATGGAAAAATTTAATCAAATTAAAACTAGTTAATAGTTAATAAAAGATCTAATAAAATATATATTCTATTTAATTTTTTTTTTCTCTATAATCTCTAGTGAAATTCTTGCAACATCATATACTCTCATTCAACACATTATCATTACAGTTGATAAATAGAACAATCATACAAAACAAGAAAAACTAGAGTTTTTAAATTTTTCATACATGTATATATCATACACATATCATAATAACATATATCCTTCCTCATGAATACAATTTTTATTCATTAAACATCTATCATAAATAAAGTATCTAACTCAATTCGTTCACTATCTCTCATGTCATTGGTGATTAATATCATCATTACATACACTTAAATTTACTTCTAAAAAACCCATGTGTTAAATTATACTCAAAAATTTACATTTGTCATACTAAATTTATTAAGTTTTCATGATAACAATACATATCAAAAACTCAATCTACTCATATGACATGATGATACATTTATATGATTTATCATACACAATTCTTTTTAACATCCTAGATTAAGTCATAGAAACTTTCATTGACTTTGACTACAAGATATTTTCCTCCTGAATTCAGTATTAAAAGAATATCAAAATCTCTATTTCAATGGACAACTTAATCATCTCAAAGTAATATTCCTTATCTATAAATAACTATGTTCACGATACATCGCATGTTATATCACAATTATAACATCATACACTCTCATCTATATACATGTCATCTTAATTAAATTACTAACACTATTGTGGAAAAGGATTTTAACAATAGTTAAGTAAGGCATTGACCGTCGTTATATTAAACATCATTAAAAAAATTAGGGAATCCATGATTGTTCTGAACCGTCGTTAAAATTTTTAAAAACGACTACAATTATAGATTTTAACCATCGTTAAAAATTTATAGTTTTCTTGTGAAGGTTGCGTCAGTTTCTAGTAGAATATTCGCAAAGAATACATAAGGTTTTACATTGCCTGCTTATAGAGGTTCAACACTGTAAAAGACCACTAGTAGAGGGATAATGACGGTGCGGTGAGGAGGAGCTTTGAGTAATGTGTGGCGTGGTGTGGAGGAGTGTGGGGTATGCAGTGCAACCCAAGTATATTAGCAAGTATACTGGATAGTTACTAGTATAACAAGTGTTGTATCCAAAGGGATTTGGCAGAAAATATTACGTTTTAATTACTTTGATTGTCCAATGTAAAGTAACAATGATTTTCGTGTGTACAAAACATATTTGATTCATGAAATAAGTGTATTATGTGTTGGAAAACAACTTGGATGCTAAGTGAGTGGCTTTCAAATGATTAAACTGTGGTAGAGTTCGACTTTACGACTTTTGCCCTCTCTTGTAATAGATATATCAATGGGAGTTCTCTTAAGTGTAACTCTAGGTTCATTCCTGACACCCATAACCTAGGATCATCACCCTTCAGTATGATTCCTTAGTGGCTACTTGAATTAATCACTTGTATTAAGATTAAGACTCTATCTCAAGTTATAACCTTAGATTTATTCCTAGCATTTAGAAGCACACAAGATAACTATCTAGACCACAACTTAAGACTAGTTTCTGTTGAATCTTAAGCCAGTGAAGTAAGAGAAGTGATTAGTTTATTCAACGTTAACACAAATACAAAAATAGCGTACAACGTCGAATATTTTTGGCCTTTCATGTCAAATTCAAGAACGTCGTCATATCAGGAGACATTAATTTAACGTTGAATTTTTTCAATATACGAAGTTAATTTAATGTCGAATTTTGTCAATATACGACGTTAATAATTTTTTTTAATTAATTTTAATCTTTTTTTACAACTCTATAAGACCTGAAAAGCAGAAAAACAACAAATTTAACAACAAACAAGTTCAACCAAACAACAACAACAAACAAGTTCAACAAAAAGAACAACAAAAAAGTTCAACAAATAAATTCTTCAAAACAAAAACAAAAACGAAAACTAAGCTACAAAAGGTGGGTTCATCCAAATAAAGTGTTGTCACCAGTGAAAGAAAAAGCAGAATGTGCTATGAAGGACAAGAACATGAAAATAATTGGTGAAAACAAACGAAAATCATACCTAAAGTAGTTAATTAACATGCATTTGTATCAAATGAAAGAAAGATTACATGTGATGGTCGTCAAACTTCGTTCGAGAAAAGTTTGAGCAGAGAAAAGGGTCTCGCGCGCTAAGATAAAGTGAATGAATTTTCAATCTCTCACTTAAATTTTTATTGAATTCACTAATATTTTGACGTCTAACGTTGGGACATTCGATGTTTTATATCTTTTTACATCGAATTACAATTCTAAACGACATTTAATAATTGCTTTCATTTTCAAAAATGTCACCGGTTATTTTTAACGTTGGCTATGAAGTGGTTGGACGTTGAACGCGTGACGTTATGCGTTGTTTTTGCACTTGTGTAAGCATAAATAAATTAACAAACTTTGAATAAAAAACAAACATACATAAATAAAGATAATACTAAATACAAGAGAGTTCAAAGGAGTTACATCTCACTCTAACACTTAAGAGATTTAGTTCTTCATAATGGGTAGAAAGAAGTTACAACGTGAAATAAACTTCATCTCCTAATCTCTAAAAATGTTCTCTTTAATACATAGGAAAGGTGTGAGCAGACTCTAGAGTCCCTCTCTAAATCTTTCTAAAAGTCCTTTCGAAAGTCCTCCCACAAATCTCTAAAATAGAGGAGAAACTTTGTTTACATAGACTTTGACAGTGTGGCTGTAGTTGTTGCTTCCATGGCTCCAGTTCTGAGGTTTCCTTCCTAGATGAGTTTCCTTTATAGCTTAAGCTTTGCAGTTTTCGGCTAGAGCCTCCTGAGATTACTTTTCTGTGAAATTTTGTCAGTAATATTTATCGACAGCAGGTTAACCGACGAATTTTTGACTCTTAATTTTAATTTATTGACGAATTTTACGCATTACCAACGAATTTTGACTATCGGTAATATCAATTTTTCATGTAGGTATAATTTTGTGAATGTTAAACTAATTGTTGGTTGATGAAGTTATTATGAGAATGGTTGGTGTTTTTATTTTGTCAAAATTCATTAAAAATAATAAATTTTATGAATGAGACTTGTTAATACAATAATTTGTTAGATTTAATTAATATCAATAGATTTTAGTTAATAAGGTGTATGTGAAACATACTAACGGGTGTATTAAAATCATATTCTCTTTAACGAAACCCTTTTAGAAAGATGTTTAACTATAACGTTGAAAGGTATCCTAGAGGCATAGTAGCTGCTTGGAGGACCCATCTTCACATGGATTCACGTGTCCTAGTTCTTAATCCTTGATTATTTAATTCCAATGATGTTATATAATCTTGAATACAACATTCCAAAGTAAAGCCACAATTTTGATGGCTCCACTTTTAGTTCAATAATTACGAGACTATCCTTAAGGTAAGGTAATCCTAGCTATAATGTAAGACCGTCTAAAAACAAATATAAATATATTATTATTATTATTATTATTATTATTATTATTATTATTATTATTATTATTATTATCTTGTCGTATTTGGCTTTAGAAGTTTAAGTTTAAGCGCACCACCCCCCATTGAAGTATTTAGGTATCTTTTGAGATTGAAAGAAGGAAACGAAGTATGATTAGAGTTAAAGAAATCCACTAAGGTTGCATTAATGAAAGGTTTTATGTAAAAGTGAGGGTGAGAATGGTGGGGTAGAATCAGATGTCACCCAAGAAAAGTGCCAGAAAATATTGGCTTTACTTGGAAGATCTACTGCTAGTTGATTTTGTCATGGAGTACACATCATTTTCTTTCACCCAATCAATTGAGCTAATTCAACTTAATTTTTCGATATCAGTTTATTGTATTTATTGAAGAAGAGGTTCATCGAAAAGATATAATATTGGAATCCCATTACGTAAGAAATAATATTATTTTTTATTTTAAATTCTAAAACAATAAATTAATAAATCTTTCATCTTTATATAATGTTTTATTTTTTCATAACGTGAAACTTAAACTTATTCAAAGACAAAAATATTGATGTTGTGGTGTAAATAAAATATATATGCTCTCCAATGTGGCTCCAAGTTTATCTAATGACCAACTTCACTATCGCTATGGTTTGATTATGTTCATGACCTTTTAGATTGTTATAATGGATTGCTGCCTGTCAACAAAGCGATTACTTCGTAAAGATCGAAACCTTATAGTTATACAATGCTTTTTGAATCTTATACTACCAATGAAAAAATCTCGTTTATGGATCTTTCAAATTGTTTTTTAAATCTACAGGCACGTATTATTATCGTTAAAAATAAATTTTATAGAACTAAAAATAAGTTAGTCACAACTTTGATATTATTACATATTGTCACATAAAGTCTATATATGTTATCATGATATATAGGCTTATGTTCTCCCACCTTAAAATAAGAAATGTCTGCCAAACCAAAGAAAAGAAAATTGGAGACTAAGAACAAAAGAAAGATGAAACCTAATTCGGAAGGACTAGATGATTTCAAAAAACTAAATATATTTTAGTTTCTAAATTTGGATATAAAATTAAAATTTGTTTTTTTCTAAATTTTAATATATTTTGATTTTTAAATTTTAAAAATGAATATATATTTCTTTTAACTTATTTAAGTTTGTTAACTTCATCTAATATATATATATATATATATATATATATATATATATATATATATATATATATATATATATATATATATATATATGTGTGTGTGTGTGTGTGTGTCAAAATCTATCAAAGCATAGTGACATTTTTTTTAAATGATTGAGAACGTTTAAGCTTTAATTATAATAAAAATTGATACATATCCATGTTTTGACTTTGATTGTTTTAAGAACCGATACCTAAAAATTAATTTTAAAAGTGTCATTGGTATTTTTTTATTTAATATTTAGATAAAGGTTTAGACTTCAGTTACTTTTAGAACCAACTGGGTGTAAAAATGTTTAGGTTTCAATTTTAAGAATATATGAAATATTAACAGCTAGATTTTATGAGGTGCATAAATACATGTTTAGTGATCTATACGCCAATTTCCACAAGTTAAATGAAAAGGAAAGTATAAAAAAATTTGATAACTTTTTTGGCAAATATACCAAATCCGTTGTTACAAGAATGACCAAAAGTACAGAAGCTATTCCTAGCATCGTTCCTTTTAGTTTCTTTTCTTACGTTTCTGGTTCTAAAAATACTTCCAAGTATAAAAGAACCTTTAAAAAGAATTATACTTCCGTATAATCTAAAGCAAGTTAAGAAAAGAACAAGAACAGAGACATATATTGCATAGGAAATTTACATTAATGTATCGTCATACAACCAATTCCAATGAACAAAAAAAACTAGCCTCTCCTAGANATCTAAAACGCACTCTTTACAGCAATTCCTTGCAGAAAGTGAAGTCTTGATGTCTTGAAGGGTCTCCTGATGNTCTTCTCCAGTTCTCCATAACGTTTTTCTATTTTTCGTGTCAGGAGATCGTTTCTGCCTTTTCAGTCACGTCTTTTAANAACCACTTAACTTCCTTAATTCGCTCAGCGCACAAGAGTGTATTCACTGTGCGAATTATACCAGTTTTTTCAGTATTGGTGTGCGCTGTGCGAATTAATTTTCTTGGCTCTGCGAATTTTTACTTCCGCTCTGCAAGAATTGGTTGACAACTTCCAATTTATACAACTTTTCCTGAACAATAATTTACGAAACAATCTACTTTCTATTACAACTTTTCACTGAATAATAACATGAATAATTATAAAATTAAGATAATTTGTAAGTGTAAAAATAACTCATTTTCACACTTATCAAAATTTCATAAGTTAAATGAATTATTAGTATATTATAAAAGTAAAGAGTTATAACAATTATAGATAACTATTACAACAAAGAAAAGTTAAAGACTATTTTATTATTAACTACAAGTAAATAAGGAAAAAATATTCAAGTGCGTCATGAAATAGAATTACCTAAAAATATGTGATAATGATAAAACAGTGAATGAAAATATTTTGCCATGTTCAACACACAGACACTATACATTAATAAAAGATTAAAAAAATTAATGCAAGTCCCAGCATGAGACGGGACATTTCGAATAAATTGCATCCTATCATTGTCCTTACTATCATTATATATATTTAAATTAATCTCATTTTAAATTATTTAATTTCTTAAATAAGTTATTTAAAAACATATAATTCAAATATATTGAATTTTAATTTTAATGTTTGCACAAAGAATCATAATCATCAGCAAATAAAAATTATTTAAATTTTTAATAACTATTAATAATTCAGAAATATAATGTTAACAATCCTTTTTAGTCAATTTTAATTAATAATTAATTTCAATCCAAGTTCCTAAAAAAAAAATCATATTGACAAAGTTTTATTTCTTAATTGATGTTGATGGAGATTGTTTTTAACTGTTAGTAACCATTTAGGTTTGTTTTGATGACATTATTCATTGAAATATTTTTGTCAACTTATTTATTATTATCGGGTGACATTGGCTTAAAACATCATAGTTAATACTGGTTAAAAGCTTTCCTAGTAAAAATTATAAAAAGTTATAATAAATTGTTGAAGAAAAATAAATTTTATTTAAGTTTTTAATTCTACAAATTTAATTTTTTTTTAATTATTGAAACAATATATTATATCATAAATATATGAATTATGATTGGATAAAAACATGAATTAAACTGAATTACTCTAAAATTAAATTAAACTTTAAAAAACTGGTTTCACAAAAATTCAACATAATTATATGAAGATTTAAATCAATTTTATTATAGTTTAAGTGAAGAAAATCAAACTATTTCAAAATGACTTGAAATTGTTTAAATTGGTTAAATTATTATCCATTAACATCTTATTTTGGATTTAGAATATAAGTTATAGTTTACTTTAGTTGAACAAGTTCTATTTATGGATAATTCAATTTTAAAAAACTAAGTTAATATAGAAATTCAATTTTTTTAATATTTTTTATAATTTTGTGCAGTTCAAATAGTTATTAATCAATATGGTTGGTACTATATATTAATAATTAACCTTATAATTTGTAATTATATATATTAATAATATTTTTCAATTTAAATAATTATATATGTGGGTGTAAGTATATGCTAGGATAAATCTTATAACAGTGTTATCGGGTAAATTTCTTACCCTCAACTCATACATTTAGTAAATATTTATTCTACATATTGTAAATTCTTTTGTGCATAGGTAGAATTATCTTTTCTAGATCTAAATATGGGCCTTTGGACCTAGAATCCTATAATTGGGCTATAATCTCTCAATCTTCTCTTTTTGTTTTTTATTTCTTCAAAAAGTGCAATTACTGCTTAACTTTAAACTTTTCAAACTGCTTTTAGTTTATGACTAGCAAAATGTACAGATGCACAGTGTGGCCTTTTTTGAAATTAGCCTCAAATTTTTCTTTTGATTTTAGTATAGGCTCTAAGCCCATTCTTTATCATTTGGTTTGGGCCAATGGTATGTCAATGCGTTTACTGCTTTCTGCACACCCACAATTACTAACTGAGTGTTCGTACCTCACTCATCTTATACTACACCTCCTTATTTAATTTTTTTTCCAATCTGTACCCTTGTAAGAAAATTTTTGAGTGTTACCTTTTATTTTTTTTAATTCACCCATTAAATAATTAAAAGCCTACACCACCATTTCTTTTTTCTCACTGAGAATATTCCCAAACTCTACACCCTATTTCTCTTCTTAAGTGTTTTTCCTCCCCTCTTCTCTCATTTACTTTTAATAGTCTCTTATTCTCTTTCATTTGTTGGGTTTCTAGATTGATTCTGATTTCCTTAAGTTTGTATGTAGTATTTGTGTGGATGGGATGCATTTCTGGACTGGATTGAAGGTCATAATTGTACTTAGAAGTGTGGTTGAGAACATGTTGATTGTGGAAGTACAATTACATAGCTTGTCGCACTTAGAAGTGTGGTTAAGAGCTCGCCAAAATTGGAAATGCAGACCACGGTAGCCACACTTGGAAGGACGGTTCATAGTTTAGCGCACCTGGAAATTCGGCAGCCGCATTTCGAAGTACGGTTCATTCTCACCGCAATTCCAACTACGGTTAAGTGTGTTTTCATTCTCACCGTTGTTTAGTATGTCTTTCTACATTACTCTTCACCCTTCATTAATTTTTAATTTTCAACATGTCTCTAACAAATACAGTTTGTGCTTTTTCTTACTGTTAGAAGTGGACTTTAAGCCTAACTCAACCCCACAAAACCGGCTTGTAGGGTGAGGTTTGCACCCACTTATATACACTTAAATGGCCTTATCTCTAGTCGATGTGGGACTTCCAACATTTTTTTTTATCAAAAACAAATTTAAT
>NC_028358.1:35396208-35410848 GCF_000741045.1 Vigna radiata var. radiata
ACTCAACCCCACAAAATCGGCTTGTAAGGTGAGGTTTGCACCCACTTATATACACTTAAATGGCCTTATCTCTAGTCGATGTGGGACTTCCAACACTTACCAACAAATATAGGTTGTACTTTACTCGAGAATATTGTCATAAGGCACTGAAAGATGAGTTGGATTGTTTTAAACAGGCTGAAAAGAAAAATAGGCGCTTGGAAAAAGCTCTAGCTACTTCTGTTGCCATCATTTATGAATTGGAGAAAAAGAAGCAGAAGAAGAAAGAGGAGCAACAAAGACTTGATGAAAAGGGCGTTGCAATTGCTGAAGCGGTGGCTTTGCAAGTTTTACTCGGAGAAGATTCAGATGATACCTGTAAGGTTGCTATAAATGAGAGTGGGTGGAAGACTCAGAATTATAATCACGAACTTAAGCTCTTCATGGGTGGACCAAGAGCTTGTTTTGTTGATGTAGATGGTGGTGGTACATGGTCTTTCACATACAGGCCTCTTGAGAAGAATATGTATGAACCGCTGCATGAAGGAAGAAATGGGATAGGGTTTTACTGGATTCTTTGAAGAAAATTAGAGTCAAAATTTAGAAAAAATCGAAGAAAGAGAAAGAACATGAACAACACTGTGAAATATACCACCAAGACCAATGAAAATTTAACCGTAAAAAAACTGAAGAAATAGGACAGGGATGAAAGTAGGATTTATAGAAACAAAAGTTTAGAGTTGGTGGTCATTGAAACATTATTAAGTTATCATTAAACTTAACCGATGAAAGACAAAATTGTAAAATAAGAGATGTGTGGTGAAATGGGTGAGGTGAATACACTCTTACTAAGTGCACTCCATCAATAATATAAGAAAACTCAAACACTTTTAACCATTCACCGTTGCACCACACTATCATTGTTATTGTCAATAGTCATTATTGTACTGCTCTTACATAGGAAGAAGAAAAGAAAAATTTTTATTTTGGAAAACTCTTTCCAAAACATATTTTATATGTTCTGAAAAATTCCTACCTAAGCGTATTTTATGTATTTCAGAAAGTTTTTTCCATATCACATTTCATGTACTCTGAAAAACTCCTTTTAAAACACATTTTACATAGAAATGTTTCGAATTTTTTGTTTCAAAAGGCTTGTTTCGGAAACATATATTTCAAAAGTGACTTTTAAAAGAAAGAAATCATTTTGAAAATTTGAAGAGTACGTGAAAGGGAAGGGAGTACAGAAAGCAAAAAGCCTACGAATTCCCGTGCCTGACGGACATTATAGCCTAATAAAATTTTTGGACTTGTGGTTCGTTTTGGATTAAAAATTTACTTATGTATTTTTATATAATTAAAAAACACATATTAATATACAAAAACATTAAGTCTTAAATTTATCTTCTTCCGTACAATATTTATTTAGTAAATAAAAATATTAGATTTGGTTTTTTCAGTATAAATTAGTATATACAGTTAACAAGTTTTGTGAGTTTTTTTTTTTATAAATTTTCTGTAAAACTTTTTATAAAATTAATATCCTGTAAAATTGATAAAAAGTCCCATGAGATATTGGTAAAAAAAGTCCTACAAAATAAAAAATCTAATAATAACATTAACCGCATTAAAGTGTGAAACACAAATAATATACTGTTCAGGACTTGTTATGATTTCATCCTTCATTATGTATGTAGTGGAGTTGATGATAAAAACCATTTTAAATTCCTGCTACATAAATTGTTATTTTACTTAATTAAGAATTGAATAATTTACAAGTTTAATTATTTTTAGTCGAGTTTTAAAAGATTTTGACAAGTTGATTATTAAAATTGAAAAGATTATTTTATTTTTGTTTAATTATTTGATTTTGTTGTTGATATGTGATAGTGTTAGGTGATGGAATCGAATATTGAAAAGAAAGAGAAAGCAGAATAAAAACAAAATGAGAGAATTTGGTGGATGAAGTTATTTGAATACCTAACTGTACTTACTGAACTAACCAGCATCAACAATCAAATTATATTTATATTTATAAACAGAATCCAACATGCAAATTTTACACCCAATAACTCAAATCTCTAATAATAATTTAATGTACTTTTTTTCTTAGGAGATTCCACAAACCCATCTTTGCAATCTTATGAAGATCCATTTCCAATTATAATTAGGTGCTGCATGTGAACCACCAGAAATAGAAAAGCCAGAGAGACACGCGCATCTGCACGTGTGATTTTCATCTCCTACTTGCATTATATATTCAATTTTTAATAAAAAAAAATTCTAAAATATTTCATAGTGATTGATATACATCTGTTAAATGTTAATGGAAGAATCGAAGGCAGAATATAATAATAAATGAATGAGGTCAACGAGAAATGAAGAAGGAGGAAGGATGCAGAGCCCCTGGCACAACATTCATCATCTACATAATAAAAAAAACTTCAACTTCAACTTTTATATAATAAGCTTCAGGTCTGTTTCCTAATGACGATCCATCAAATCTATAATTTATCAACATTTCCGCCTGCAAACTCATTTATATAATACGTAAGCCCAATCAATCATCATAAACTATTTCTCTTCACATTAAACATTCTTCATTCAACATTTCTTCCAAATATGTTGTAAAACCTAACATGTATATATATATACCATTTTATTATGACCACGTAATCCATCACCAAAATAAAAAATATCAAACTCAATATACATATAAAGATAGATGTGCTAGATTAGTATTTCCAGGTTTTTCTAATAAAATAAATATTAACAGATGTAATTAGTGTTGTGAAATCTATCATTCGGTTCAACTCGGTTCAACTTATTATAGATTGACTATTTATGAGTCAACTGAACTTGATTTATTTTTTAACGAATCAAAAAAATTTAAATCTGGTCTAACTTACCACGGATTGTTAAGTTAAACGGATTGGTTTACTAGTTCACTTAATTATAATTTTTTTTCAATTAAAAAAAACATTTTTTCTAATTCAAATCTATATAAATTTCAATCTAAAATAACCTTAAATTCTAAAGACAATTCAAAATCAAAAGTATATAATAGAATCCAAAACTCTAAATACAATTCAAAAGTAACTACAAAAAGTAAAATTAGGTGGATTAATAAGTCAACCTAGTTTACCACAAGTTCAACCCAGGTAAATTAGGTTTTCAGTGGGCCAAACTCAAAGTTGATCCGTATTGAAATTTTATAATTTTTTTTTCAACTCAACCCAGTCCAAATTCGTAGTGGACCGAATTGATTCACAGGTTCTAACTCATTGTAGAGTATTATTCCCTCTACTCATGGAAATTGAAAAGAAAGAGAGAAAGTGAAAGTGGGATTGGGTAGGGGCTTGCCTATGAGAGAAAGAATGAAAGGGAAAGAGATTAGGATTTCAAAAAATAAAAAGTAAAATAGATAAAGATAAAAGTAAAAAGGAGCCTTTCAATTTCGAAAGTTGTGTCAACGCAAACTGTGTCGCAATGTCACCATTATGAGCCTCCTTTTCCTTTCAATTTCGAAAATGGTAAAAGGTTCTGGTTTTGTGTTTTTTTTTTCTATTTCATAGTACTTTCTTCTTAATACAAATATCTTTTAATGCATTTTACTCATGTGGGGTGGGAAAGGTGGCAATGGATATGTTTTTTGGTGGGGAGCACAGTGGTTCTACGATGATTCTACGGTGGAAATGTTGGAAGTCTCTCACACTAACTATAAATATGGCAAATTCATAATATATATAGGTGAAAATCTTGTAAGTCGAATTTGTAGGATTCAATTACACTAAAGTCCACTTCTTAACATATTATTAGAATCCTATGTTAGAGTCTATCTTAACAATTTTTTTTCATTTCCCAGGTCTATTATTTCATTCGTTATCAAATCACTCATTAATGTTTAATTTCACATTCGATAGCATAAGAGAGGTATGTTAGATGCCCACATCGACTAGAAATAAAGTCTATCCATATTATATAAGTAGGTACAAACCTCATCTTACAAGATTGAGTTAACTTAAAATTCATTTCTTAACATAATTTTTATACAAAACTATTGTAGCCTAATTCTACCAACTTAGATAATTCTTAACATAATTTTCATAATTTTAATAATATTTCCTAACAAATATTGTTAAATCTTTTTGAACTTGATCTTATATGATTAATTATGCTTTCACAACTCATGAGGTCAAGCAACTCATTTTGCAAGGAAAACTATCCGTATTGAGATTTCAATCCCCTAAGTGGTATCTTAGATTGATAAAATTTCATTACAAAAGTGGACTCGGATTTTTTATAGAGAGAGCTATGATTACGTAATGACGAATTTTGCTCAATACATGAACTTGGTGCTAAATGGAGCAGATTCATTACTCATTTATGCTCTAATTTTATGCAACTGGAGTCATTTTCAAGCTCTTTGATTCCTTTATAATCATGTGATAATTATTTTTTCTTTTTATCATTTACAACTAACGTCATTTTTTTATCTTGCTTATGTCCTTCAGACCATTAATAAAGCTTATGATGTCAAATTTCATCCGCTTAGAAATTTCTATTTTTTGTTCGTTATACATGATTAAATTTTGTACCAGACCCTCAAATACAGCATAAAGTATCAGAAAGATCAACTATTACTTATTTTCATAACAAAATAGATCAACAAATTCCGAATAAGTAAAAAACATTATCTTAATGTCACAATGAAGGTCATCATAAAAACTTATTCATTTCGTCAATAAATTTAATGCTTTATATTTTTCAACAATAAATTTCATGTTTTATATTTTTCATTAATTTCAATTATCAAATTTATTTACTTCCCCTTTTTATATTATTATATTGTTATTGATATATATTATTATATTATAAATCTTATAACACATATCTTATTACAATATGTATTATTAAAAAAGTATAAAACTTAATAAGAAATATATATTTGGATCTTAGCATAAAATATGCATAACATCACATAACGAATTTATTCTAATATGAAATAATATATTGTTTTATTTATCAATTTTTATTAAGATAAAAATTACAGTCATTGTTCTTCTAATTTCTTAACCAATCATTAAAATACATTACCAGTAACATAAATATTTACAGACACAAACCCAATTCCAAATATTTCTTTCATTAAATATAATTTTTTAAATTAATAAAATTTTCTATTATTAATGACAAAATTTCTCAAGTTAAAATTACCTTGAGAAAAATAGCAATATTTAACCAATTCATATAACTTTTACAACTTTAATTTAACTAATTTTCACATTTTTCTTATTAAATGAATAAATAAATTTTAGAATAAGACTCATGTATTTCAACCACGATTTCCATATAAACATACTTAACTAAAGTCGTCTTAATGAATAACGACTTCCAATTTTACATATAAAATTGAAACTCGTTCTTAATACTTACAAAAGTTATCTTCTCTGTACACGACTTTTGAATTTTGTGTTGATTAATTTATGTCAAAATTTTCACTCTTATGTATATATATATATATATATATATTATTCCTTTAACACACGCACACATAGACAATATATAATGTTTAATTTTCTGTAATTTTTCAACACTCGTTTTCTGAAAATAAAATGAATCGACCGAACCAACTAATTCAGAGGGTAACAAGATGAACTGCTTTTTGTCTAACTCAAAAAAAGTGAACCAACCCTATTGGCTTGCTTTGAAAGCTCTCCAACGCCTTTTTTCAATGTGTTTGAATGGGTATTAACTAAATTTATTTGAAAAGATATTGATTTTATTCAAATTTAATTTTCCAACGAAAAATTGTCAACTAAATACAAGTTATTAAGAGGCAATATAAATTAAACATCTAAAATTTGTATGTGAAAATGAGTTTTCGTGATTTCCAGCATAAAGCTAAAGACTAGAATAAAACAAACTTGTTTATTTTTTATTAAAAATAAAGTAGGTTTACATCACACCAATTAAGATTACTAAACATGGTTTTTATTTTTATATTAAAATATATTCACTCAAGTTGAAAGTGAGAAAAAGGATAAAGAATGGAATGTGAGAAATAGAGCAGAAGATAATAAAAGGCAAGTTGGGCTAAGTGTGTTAGGGACACGAGGAAATTAAAATAAGTGATGGGTCCACGTGAAAATGACAAGTGTTCTAGGTACGTGCTCAGATTCATGCATGGTTTCAACTTCAAAAATATCTGCCCCATACCTGGAATCAAGTTTATATAATTCTCTCATTACAGATTCTCAACTTTCCCTCTTTTGCAAATGCACCTGCACCAACACTCATTCATTTCGATAATCTCTGTTACTTATTAAAGCCTGTCCCTCTCTCATTACTGTGTTAACGTTATTTAATACCATCTACTTTTTTATAACGTTCACTGCTAAAGCTGATATATATAATATATGGTAACTGGCAGACATTTTCACAAACATATATAGAATTTAAACAGTCCAAGAAACGAATGGTGTAACATGTTCAAACAGTTTTTTCAAGTCTAAAAGAATGAGTTCCAGCACACCCTATAATGGGATTTGAAACTACATAGAGATATTGAAAAGGAACTAATCTGTATACCATTTTTTTTTTCTTATGAAAATCGTGTGTATAATAATAACATCTCTAAGCTGAAAATTGCTAGCACGAGGGAGAGCCAAAGAGTGCTGTGTTCTAATTCTACCAAGAATGTGCCTTAAAATAACTTAAATACTTTATGCTTAAGTGTTACAACTTGCACCCTCCATTCTCACAGGACATTATTTCCCTGCATCAGGATTCTTCTCAGTTCACTAGCAATTCCTTGCAACAAAACTGGTTTACGGATAACTCCATTAATACCAACTTGCATGCATCTCTCCCACAAATCTTCTTCTGCACTTGCAGTCAAGGCTACTATCATTGGCCGATTTCCACTTCTAAACTTCCGAATCCTCGTGGCAACTTCGAAGCCATCTAAATCAGGCATGTGAAGATCTAAAAGAATGACTTGAATGGAAGATCCAGCAGGTCCAATCACAGTAAGGCATTCAAATCCTGAAGTAACTGGAGTTACAACACAACCTAGTTTCTGTAGCAATTTTTGGGTCACTGCTCTATTTACATCATCATTGTCCACTAAAAGAACTTGCAGACTTCTCAGCATTGAATTCGAATCGGTACGCTCTGAACCTTCTCCAGGCTCGGAGATGGCTATGGTAATGGATGGTCGTAATTGAAACCGAAGAAGAAGTGTCATACTTTGAGGATAACCATGAGCACAAGGTACTAACCATATGTTCCCCTGCATCAACTGAAATTAACACCATAGAAAGAAATTTAGTACCAAATCAACGCAAGATAAAGAATCACAGAATACAGTCCACGCTGAATAAAACAACACTAAATAATTCAAATCCTGAAGAAACTAGAAAACTACGCTCTAATTCATATAATGAATTCTAATTGATCGAGGGCATCAAGAAGAAAAGTACAGTTGAAGGATTTTATCACTGTATGTATCTATGCACTAGATAATAATATATCAACATGCATTACCTCCAATCTCCCACGGCTTTACATACATACATTTCAAGCAAGAGAGAAAACAAACAATGAAAATTTCAAACAAAATAACCAAATTCAGTTTTTTTGTAACACCAAACTATATAAAAAGAGGAGTAAAGAACCATCCTCCAGATGAATTTATCCTCTAAAAGCTCACAAAAGGAAAAATTAGATTTGGATACTAAAGAACTGCATAAAATGGATTCTCACCAAAATCTGAAAAATACTACTCATTGTAAATCAGCGTGTTAATTCATTTACTATATCCAAGCTTACATAAGCTTCAAGAAACTCACCTGCACTACCCTCTTGCAAATATTGAAGCTCAATCTGCCACCAACTCTATCACTGTTATAATTCCTACCCCCAAGTCCTGACGAACTCCCCACTTCAGAATCACTACTGTTGATCCCTACCTCAAATCTAATATTTACATCACCACTAGAAGAGCTTGGTCTCCAGGCTGTCCACCCTTTGTCACTTCTTCCCTGACTTCCAGTTTCTGCAAAAACCCGAAATACTAGGATCCCTCCCCCGTGGTTGTGTTGTAGTAGATTCCCAACCATATGTAGAATCACCTGAAAAACCCTCCTCTCATCACCCATAACATTGTCTGGCAGAGACTTCTCAACCTCAACCATAAAACCAAAGCCCCCATAAACACACATGCATTTTGAAAGGCAAGCTGCTTCCTTCAGCATGGAATGTAACCCAAAAGACCTTATCTCCAAAGGAAATCTTCCATCATCCTTAGTTGAGTTGTCCATGGCATCATTTATCAAGTTTGATAGGACATTGCTAGTCCTAAGCATTGCATCCACGATAAGTTTCTGTTCATTCCTCAAATTATCATCTTGTATCATTGAAAGCAATCCCAAAATTGAGTGCATTGGCCTCCTCATTCCATCACTCATGACTTTCTGAAATGCATTTCTTGCCTGGCTTGCCATCATAGCATTCCTTTTTGCCTGTTGCAAAGCTCGATTTTGTTCCTCCAACTTCTCTCTCATAAGTTGGGACTCTTCAAGAATTGCAGCATGAGATAGAGCCACTGCAACCTGATCAGCAACCACCTTAATTATCTCCAGCTCCTGATTGCTCCAAGATCTAGGCTCTCCAGTAGGAAGAATTAAGACCAATATTGCATAACAAGTCTGTCTTAGTTCGGGTGTACCTCCTTTGAAATTACAAACACGTAGCATAGGCATTCGGATTGCCGCAACTGGCCCTGCCTCTCCAGAAGCTCCACTACTTCCAACAGCAAGTGCTGAGTCGGGGCTAAGTATATTCACCCGGTCGCTTCCCTTAATTCTCACAACATCTGGATCATTAATGGGTATAGATAAATTGAAATTCCTTCCATTTAATTCATGAGTAAGGTTCATCTCAGTTTTATCAACATTAGGCATCCACACAGCACAATTTTGCAAGCTCAGTGTTTTAGACAGCTCCACCAAAGTGGTATAGAGAATAGTGTGTCTATCCAGTGACTTGCGTATCTCCTGAGTAAGCATTCTTACATGCACTGCAGCCTCCCTTTGCCTCATAATATTATCAACCTCACGTCCAAGATCCCATGTCTTCTTCTTCAGCATGAACTCTCTGACCTTCACTTTGAGAAGCAAAGGAATCAGAGTAATGAGGGTTATGGCGGTGGCACATGACACCAATGCAGTGAGAATTTTAGAGACAGTAAGTGCCACCATAAGTTGGAAAGTGTGAGGACCATAGGTCCACCCATTGAGCAAATGTGTCAACCCACATAGTACAATGAAGGCAATGAACTGAATCAGGACCCATTTGAATGGGACGTTTGAGCAACTGATAAAATAAAGCAGCTCAATGGGGATGGAGAAGTAGGCCACAGCAATCAAGAAATCACCAACTCTCTGACACTCCAGAATGCTTTCAATAGTCCAGAAGCTGGCCTCATCATCGCAGTTACATCTAGGAAATCCATTATCATTAGCAGATACGCATATGAGGACAGAGGTAATCAACAGCCCAGATGCCACTGCTTTTAACATTGATCCAATATGTTGCTGCTTCCTCAATCCATCAAAGGATATAATTTAATGGGCCATAGCACTCCCCAGTGACCACCCAACCTCCTCCCTTTCAATTGTATTGCCCTATCAACAGGTACACAAATTGAAATCTCAGTAAGATCCAAAACAAGGAAAAGGAAATATACGAGATCCAAATCAAGAAAAATTATAAAATACAAACAAATATTTAACTCTTTTCCTAAATTAAACGATCTAAAACATTTCAGTCTCATAATTTCAGTTTCCACCTTCTTTCATGCCCCTATTAATGGAGTGGTATGAATCAGTGAATAATACAGTGCCAACAGGTGAAGAGGACATTTCCATCAACCCAAACGAAGAAAACCCCATGCAAAATAGAAAGATAAAAAAAAGGAATAAAAGAATCAGGAAAACCAAGCTAGCTATAAACCTGGGGGAGGCAAAGCCAAAATAAATATTATTAAAAAACAAAGTCCAACAGGTTTAATACTCCTTCAACCCCCTCCCAACCAAAAAAGAAAAAAAGAAATAAGAAAAGACACCAAAAACCCAGTAATGTAGTCCAAAAGAAAAGGCAAAAGTACCTGAGGAATTACAGCCCCTTAATGCAATCAGATATCACTCCTCCATCAGATCTTAACCTTTACCTGGAAAGACCAAAACCGTGTTAAAGATGCATCCCTCACTAACAACACATTAACCAAATCTCCTGTAGCTGGTTGAGCATCAAATCAAAAGGCTCCAGCAGCAAAGTCCATTACTTTATACAAGTTTAATCAACAATAAAAACAAGAAGTGCACCCACCTCCACCATTGGGAAGACCAAAGAAAGAAACCCACTTGAAGGAGCCACCAAATCCCAACATATGAATTAAAAAAAGGGCATCTTCACTGTGGCACGAGGAGCTGTAGCAGGAAACCGGGTGCGACCCTTTTGCGGAAAACCACTCCTCAAGAGCAGTGCCGGTAGAAAATCGAAAAGAACAGAGAGGAAAACGCAGTCTCTACGCCACAGGCGAACCCAGGTGAAGAAAAGAAAGAAAAAAAAAAACAAAGTGTTGCGGTTGTATGCAGGGAATCTTATTAACCTTTTGAACAATACCCTTTGTGCATTTGGCAATGCCAAACCACAAACCATGTAGAGAGAGAAAGCGCCGTTGTTTCGTGGGAGAGGAGAAAGAGGTGAGTTGGATGGGATTTAGAAGAGGAGAGAGAGAAGATGGACCCCACTTTCTTACATGAAGAGAACTTAGACGCTCTTACGAACCAAAACGTCCTCGTCACACCAAAAAAGATTTGTTTTATTTTTCACCCTCTTTCCTTTTCAGTTTCTCTCTCTTTCTTCATGTCTCCGTTTTTTATACTATACTTTTCTTATTTTCAATAAAAAATTGCTTTTTATTTTCCTATGAATTCCCCATTCAATGTTCGATCTTCTTGTGTCAGAACCACGACTTGTTTCCCTCCTCTTTCCCTTTCTTTCTCTTTCTCTCTCTAGTAGGAGTAGAAGTAGTAGAAGAAGAAGAAGAATGCTTTCCTACAATGGTGTTTCGAATTAGCTGCCACGTGCCATTACCAGATGCAAAGCTGGGTCATCTTGTTTATTCAGACGCGCACATAGAATTATCCGCATGCCTGGATAAAATAAGACCAAGCTATTGTGTTATCCCAAATTATAAAACACTATATAGCGAACTAACACACGCACCAAAACATGTATACGATTAAGACATCCCACTAATGTTATATTCAACTTGTACTCTTTCTGTATTCCAAACTTTTTACTTATGCCAAATCAAAATCTCCACACACATAAATTAAATTCGGACAAAAACTTGCTCCACTTTTTTCTTTAATTTCTGTTATTATAACATATTTCATACATTTTCTAAAAAATTCTTAGGATCCTTCTCACAATACATTTAATATGTGCGTTAGATAATACAATGTGTAAATCTAACGCCAACGTTGTTCAGTTGATAAATAGTTTGTTGTGGGTAGATGGATTGGTAGTAATTTTAATTTACGTTTCACTGAAGAAATCAATTTCCGCTTTTATTCGGATATTCTTAGTACAGATAAAAGAAAAGATATGTATGCATATCTTGCTTAATAATTAAATAACTTGAAGAGGCTGGTTGATTTGAAATTTGGAAGACAGCCATGGAATAAAATCATTGGAAATATGATAAAGGACGACACAGACAAGTTTATTCACAATAAACGTCAAATTTTATAATTTTATATTTTGAATGGTCTTGTAAATTTTATTCATTTATTTAATAAATCAAGTTACTAACTTTCTTAGATGCTATATGTATCTAACTTTCAGATTAGTTAATTTAGATTCAATTACTTTCTTTCTATATTTTAAGTTTTGATTCTTTTTTTTTTTTTGGTTTTAATATATAGTTTGTTTTAGTCAAGTGTCGTTATAAGTTAAATTGATTCAATGTGGTTCTTTTATTATATTTTTGTTAATATTGTTTGAAAGTTAATTATGTGTCAATCAAATGAAAAACTTAATTAGTAGTTTAGTTTTTATATTTTTCTTCTCACTCAATTTAATTCTTTTACATAAGATAATATAATTAGGGGTGACAAAAAAATTAGTGTCATATCTGTAAATAAAATCCGCAAAAAAATTAAAATACCATGCATTACGTTGAACGTTGAAGTAAAATGATAGAGGTTCATTCATTATTTTAAAGTTTTAGTTCTTATTAACATCTCTCTTCTTTGAATGTTAAACTCTTTTTTTCTTCTTGGAACAATTATTTTTAAAATTATTTGAATATATATTTTACTATTAATTTATATTAATTTGAATTTATATTTTAATTTTTATTTATTTATCATTTAATTTTATTTAGATAATTGTTTTAAATATTATTTGTATTATTTTTACAATTTAATTTGGATTTCATTTAAAAATTTATAAAATATTTTTTTTAAATATTCGTTGGTTGAAAACGGGTATCCTCAGGTTGAAAAAAATCTACAGATTTATTTTATGTGGATATCCAGCGAGTAACGGACCGAGTAACGAATGCGGTTTTATCCGACGAATCGGATTACAAGTAGATACTATCTATATCCAATCCTACCCATTGTCATCCCTAAATATAATCATATTTTCATCACCATCGTCCTTTACACGGATTCTAATAATTAATCAAAAAGTCACAACTAAGTTCATGTGTTCATATTTAAATATGTATTTAATAAAAATGAAAAATTTGATTGTACTAGTCAATATTAGATATAAAAGAGACTGACTTTGGTTAGATTGTGTGGTCAGAAAAAAAAAATTAAAGGAAAATAAGAAAGTTTAGACTTACATGTGATAATCTCCTAATTATGTTAACATGGATTTTACTAAAGATATTACATTGTCTCTATTTAAATAATATACGAACTTAATTAAAACTAAATTAAAAGTAAACATTTGATTAGATTGACAAGTAATCATCTTTCAATAACAAATTAAAAAACTACATTGAATCGATTTAATATATAATGAAACTTGATAAAACATAAACAAATATTTAAACTAAAACAAATAAGAATTCAAAATATAAAAACCAAAATAGTAGTTAAACATTTAATTTAATATTTAAAAATGTAACTAAGACATTTACATCATGAATAACATGTTATGTGCTTATGCATGACCGTGTGATTGAACATTATTATTTTTTAATGTTTAACATGTTTTACTAGTGTTTCTAACAGCTTAATTAACATCATTCAATGATTATAAAATAAATTATTAAAGAACTAAACTTTCTTGTTGAGAAGTTCTTATAAAATAAATAGTTTTTTTTAAATGTATATAATTTAAAATTTAAGTGACATATAAAACTTAATTGTTATTCATTGTGATGTTTAAAGAAAAATTAGAGTTTGAGTGGAAAATAGATTGTTTCTCTAAAAATTGTATCGCTTAATAAACATGTAGTAATGTGAGAATTATGAAAATGGTGCATAGGATCTAAAATGATAAAAATCAAAAAATCATTTTATAACACTTAAATAATGGTATGGTCTTACAAAAATGGGTGAAACAATGTGTTTTCCGAATAAATAAAATCACTTATGCTCTTTAGTTGTCTTATATTACCATACAAGCAAAACTCTCACTTAAAACAAGAAATGGACAAGAGACAACAAACATAAATAAGTTTGTCTTAGATAAGTACAATGGTCCATGTATCGAAAGTCTTCTTGATAAAAGTTTCTAGGTAAGCGTTAAGATGAACAGCAGTACGAAAAGAGGTACTCGTGACTTCTGTTGGAGAGACCGTATACCAATGTAGAAATAACTCACTCTTGAAGGAGAAGATTGTTGGAATTTCAAGTGAGTCTAAGTGACACATGATAGAAATAAGAAAGTTGAACACCATATAAAGTTGAAAATCCAATAACCCATTGCCTTAAGATTTTGATTTGATTTTGAATAGAGACTGATGTCAATTCTTTATGTAGTTGAGTTTTAGATTTCATTGGTGTTGTATCTTTCCTATGAACTCTCCTCTTTTGATAAACACAACAATAACACATCTCAGTTTTTTCCTTTTTATTCCTTTTACATTATTTATTGAAAGAAAAATTAAAAAAAGAATGTTAATTTCTTCTTTAAGAGATAGAAGTTATAGTTTATATTTGTATTTGATTTTACTACTTCTAAAAAAAAGGTTGTCATTGTTTTATCTTTAGATCTAAAGAGAAGAGTATGTAATTTTTGTTTCCTTAATAATATTATATTATTTATATATTATACGTTTTGTTCTTTTTGTTTTTGTTTTTTTTTTATTTTAACGGTAAATATTTGTGTTATTACTTTGATACTAACAAAAAATATTAATAATAATGTATGCAAAAATAAGAGCATAAATGTAAATATTAATATAAGATGTCACCATTAATTAGAAATATAGTTAAGAATTTTGGTATCTTAATGATAATATTCTAATTATAATTTATGATATGTGATTTATTACGAATATTATAATATATATATATATATATATATATATATATATATATATATATATATATATATATATATATA
>NC_028358.1:35411988-35413788 GCF_000741045.1 Vigna radiata var. radiata
AATATTATCTTTTATATATATATATATTATGTGTGTGTGTGAAAACATTTATGAGTATCTATAACTACACATGAATATAAAAGAAAATTTGAGGATTTTTTTTCCGGATATCCAACCCGACCTAACTTCTTATCTTCTTAATTTATAGATTTTTCTATTATGTATACTAAAAAATATATATTTGTGATAACAAAAATTTATAAAATTATAGTTATAAAAATAAATATAAATAATTTATAATTTTATTGTGGATAATTTTTATTTATTTTGTATTTGTATTTTCTTATGAATATTTATTTCAGTTTAAAAATTAAGTAAATTTAAAAAAAAAAGTTATGGTAAATGGACGTAATATAGATACTCTTGGGAAAAAAAATATGCACCAAAACAAAGAATCTTCTTTATTTAATAGTACATAATATATATATATATATATATATATATATATATATATATATATATATATATATTATTTGTAAAAAAATCCCATTAATCTGATTATTTGTTTTATTTTTTTCTCTTAATATGTGTGTGTGTTTTTTTTTCATTCATTTCGATAAAAAAATAAATCGATAAATGTCATGTTTAAAAATTTTAATGTGTCATGATAAACTGCATTTATGTGATTATATTAATTCTAAATACTAATAATTTTTATAATGATTTAAAATTTTCTATTATTTTCTTTGGGTTTATTTAAAAGTAAATGAATGTTGATTCACTCTCAATACTCACGTTACTCATTCTTTTATCTTCTTTTCAATTTTACCTAACAATTTTATATATTATATATAATATTTAATTATATTTATTCTGATTAAAATGCTTTCAAATTTTCTAACTTTTTCCTTTTATTTCGTTTCAGTGTGAATGAATACAGAATATCTGTTCTCATCAACGAATACATCGAATTCGTGTACTGTTCTTCGAAGCAGACACGGTGTGAAGATTTTATTTTCAACTCAATTTCCCTACCAAACATATTCTTATTCTATTCATTTTAGTGTCGCTTAATATATATATATATATATAGGGGTTTGCTAACTTACGTACGTCTATTTTTCAGTTGGTACATTTTAGCAATGTGTACCGGGTTTCAGTAGACAAAAATACTTCTATATATCATGAATTCTAAGTTTTAAGGTTATGGGTATTTTAATAATTTTCATTCTCAAAATTAAAAAAATAAAAAAAGAAACCCCTAGATCCTTACCCATCTCTCTCATTCCTCTCAACCATTTCTCTTTCATCTCTTTCACTCCAACATTTTCTCTGTCATCCCTACTCTAGCTCCAATTGAAAAAAAATCAGAGACACTTGTCTTATTTTAATAATTTTCATTCTCAAAACTAAAAAAAGAAAACATCAAACCCTTACTCACCTCCTTCATTCCTCTCAACCCTTTCTCCTTCATCTCTCTCACTCAAACATTTTCTCTGTCATCTCTGCACTAGCCCCAACTAAAAAAACATTCATTATTATACGATTTACTTTTGTTAAGAGTTGAGTCATACTCACCTTTCGAAAAAAGTTCATTCAAAATCTCTTTAATTTCATTATCTTCACTATATATATATATTACAGCCGACGGGTACAACATGCACCAAGACTTATAAGCGTCCTTCCTTTACATTCGTTTACATTATGAGACTACTACGAAACATTGATCTGTGNCCATTTAATTTTTTTGGTAGAAATTCATTAACTTGTTTTCCTTTACTAAAGAAAAAAACAAATCAAAATACAATAAAATTATCAATTATAAAATCAAACAATAAAAATTCTAAATCTTGAAATTTT
>NC_028358.1:35414981-35448830 GCF_000741045.1 Vigna radiata var. radiata
AAATAAAAAAATCTTTCCAAAAATAGAGACAACTAAATAGTTTAAACCTTACTTTTTAATAAGTTTCAGTCCATAAATTCATGCATTTAAATTTTTAGCTAACTCCGTATATTTCTTTTTAAATTTACTTCCCTATTATTCTATAGATTTTAAGTATATTTTTAACTAGCATTTAATAAAAACTATTTTAATACTTAAATTTCCTTTTATTTCGGAGCTCCTTTTGAAGTGACTGACATATTCCAACCAAACGGTTTAATTGCTTTACGATTCAATGCCCCTTTATAATTTTGGTATCCTTTCTTTAAATTTAAGTCTAATTATTTCTACTCATTTTCTTGAATTTATGATTTTCCAACCACTTATGACAATTATGTAAACTTTGCAATTTTGATAGTTTTGTCAAAGTAGTAATCTCGAATAATGAATGATAAGGGCTAGATTTTCTTCAAAGAATTATATACATATATATTATAAAAGTTTGATTTGATTAGTCATTGAAAAAAGGAGATATAAAAGTTTGATTTGATTAGTCAATGATAAAGTTGATTTTAATTATTTTTATTAATAAGTGAATATAGGGAATGAAATGAGAAGATATTTTTTCATTCGTGGAAAAGGGAAGAGATGGAGTATTATTGCACGTTGTTCATTACAAAAAAATCCTTAGATGCACAACAATAACTACGACTTATTGCCTATTCTATATAAGTTCTTAATATATGTATAATTTACTTAATGTATAAATTGAATTTTACTTATAAATAACTACGACTTATTTCTTTGTGATGATTTCACATCCAAATAGAAACTTAATTAGTGATTTTCTAAAAATAAAAATACAATTGTTAATTTACCTTATGTTTATATGAGTAAGTATTAAATATGATTTTAATTTTTAATTTTTTAATTTTAAAAACAAATTAATATTAACTTAAAATATGTTTGACATGTAATATTTTTTTAATGTACTCATGTTAAAATAATTATATTTGTTTATTTTTGAAGTTTGAAAATTAAACTATATTAAAATTTTGAAATAATGACTAATTTTAAGAATTAAAGATATGTTTAATTCTAAATTTAAATTATATCTTATGAGATGTTAATGTATAAGTAAATGAAAATTTTGTAAGTTTATATTAATAATACATCTGTAAGTTGGTTTATTAAGGAATATAATGTAATTTAAGTATTAAGTTATGTTATAGGATATCTAATGTATTTTGTTAAACCAAATACTATAAATATTGTTATAAACTAGTTAAAAGTTTATTGATATTTTTATGATTTATTTGTGAAATCTTAATTATAGTTAATAATATTGCAAGGAAAATAAATATTATTAACTACCAAAATTCGTTAATAATATATAAAATTCATTGATAAATTAAAATTTTTGACGATTTATTAACGGTCAAAAATTTGTCGTTAAATACATTATCTTGTTATTTTTTTTCACAACTTTAATATATATGTATATATATATATATATATATATATATATATATATATATATATATATATATATATATATATATATTACAAAGAGTTTTAACAAATCCAAATATCTTAATCAGATACACTCAAATTATTATATAATAATTTTTTTATATATTTTAAAAAATATCAGTTAATATAATTTAAAGACACCAGAGAGATAATAATAAAAAAAAAAAATCTAACAAAGAAAAACTAGTTTATCTTCGAAAATATGAAATAAAGTTGTGAACCTGTTAAAAAAATATGGTTACATGTATAGATGCAAATAAACAAAGTAACAATGTGTAATTATGGTTACAACTCGTAAGATATATATAGGAAAATTGCCAAATATTTTTACTAAATAATTAAAGTGTAATACTTTACTCCAAAAAGTGTATGATTGTAAGTTAAAAAATTATATTCGTAACAAGAAAAAAGAAGACTTCACTTATATGTTATAATATAATCAAAATTAATACATGTTAGTATCTATAATATAATTAGGACATGACACTACGGGATGAAGAATTCAATCAATTGATACATAATAAACTATATTACTATCGAGGATTACTAGAGACAATTGAAATAATGGAATACTTTGATAATTGAATATACTGCGAAAAATTTAATAAATGTTAATATAGATGTTTTAACTTAATAGAACCATTAATAATACATTCATTTAATTTAACATAATATTTATTTTTTTGTTACATTTCATGTGAATAAATGTATTTAACATAGTTAATGTATGATCGTTTATATTAGCTTATTCTATTTATCTGTAGTTGTTTTATAATTATGATGATGGTATATTAAGTATGAGCATATAACAATACATGATGTGGTAGAGATTTTATTTTTAATATTTTATGAACAACAGTTATATTTTCAAAGGGCAATTTAGTATTTAACATTTTATGCTATGACTACCTTACCTCTATTGCATAAAAACTATACATAAAAAACTGTATAGTGAATTAGGTAACTGTTAATTGATATAACTTTTTTTCTATTGAAAATTATATTAACGTAGATTTCTTTTGCATAAATTTCCATAATCAATTCTTCTTTACTAATTTGAATTCCAAAGTCTAAAGATTCGTCTATGGCTATAGTTGACTTTTACTGCAACCAGTAGTTGAATCTTATTATTTAGAATTTTAGGTGTCGCCAATAAAAAATCAATATTAAATCAAACATTTTATTCACGTGCTCAAATGTGTGGATGTAAAAGATGGACTTTGTTGTGAATTTTGTTTACATTGTCTTAAATCAAGAGCAAGTGTTTTAAAAAAATGAATACTGAAATTGCTTTTTTTTTTTTATAGTATAGTAGGTTTCCATTATACGATAAAGATTAATATTATATTTTTCTAAAAAATTTAAAAAGTTATAACTCACAACAAAAATACTCAAGCGTCGGTGATATATCTAATAAATAAATGTTACATAATAAAATCTAAAGACATTATGTTAATTTTATTACATGAGATTTGACCGCTAACTACTAAAAATATTATTTTTATGTTTTCAAATTTAAACCTATCACCTTTTTTTTTTATTATTATGATTTTTTTAGAACTGTGAAAATGAGTTATATATATATATATATATATATATATATATATATATATATATATATATATATATATATATATATATATATATATAAAAGAAAAAAAAAATACTCTAAACTTTCAACTCCTCACTTAAGTGGAAAATTATTTTAGATAAGAATTACCTTCTTTAATTGAAGTCTCCTAACTTGAGTAACTTAAGTGATATTACTAATATTACTAAAAAAGTTTTAATTGAAAGATGTGAATTTCGTATAATAATATTTTTGTCGTATTTATGGGTAATAATATTTTTGTTAAGGCCATAAAACCGTAGTAAATTTATATTATTCTTTAATTTTTATTTTGTTTTTAATTATAAATGTACTTACGTTAGAAGTATGATTCCCAAACACTATATTGTTTTGGTACAACATATCATATGATGATATATATAAAAAAGAATATTACTCCGATGATGACATTTTATAAAGTATCTTTTGATATTGATATCTTTATAATTTTTTATGTACTTTATATTTATTTTTTGTATTTCTTTCTAATAAATAGTAAGAGTAGTTAAATTCTGTACTAATGAAATAGTGATGATAAAAATTTAAGAAATGATTAACAACAGAGAATAATTTGATAGATTAACGTATTTCTAAATTTGAAGAAAGTTAATTTTTATTGGCGAACATAATTATGTTAGAAATTCCTTAGAAATGTAAGAGATAGAATATGATTGAGTTCAATGCATCTTGCTCTACAAACTAAAATGGTTCATGTACTGGGGATAGGTGGTAAAGTCTATATGTATCAGAAAAACAAAACAGCTATCATTATTCTTATAATTGCGTCATTAGTGCACTAGTCAAACCATGTAAATTCCAACACTCACTGCCTTGTGGAATTCAAAAAATCCTGTCATCTTAAACTCATCCTTTCAATTCTATATGAATTTTATAAACAACATATAATTAAACATGATTTACCTATTTATAAATTAAAGTAATATTTTCTCAAAAAATATAATATCTATATTTTTATGAGATGAATTATAATTTCGTGGCCCTATAATTTTTATGATATTTTAATATAGATAATTTCATCATCAAAAAATTTTGTTTACAAAAAGATATTTTTTTAAAATTTTAAAATTTGTATTTAAAGTTTAATATGATTTTTTAATTAAAATAAAATAAATAAGCATCATTTTATTATGATATAAGTTAAAAAAAAAGTGAGCATGAATTTTTAAAACAAATACATGTAGTGTGTATATATATCAGAGCTGTCAAAATGGGTAATCCGGCTCGGTCCACCACGAGTTGGTCACTTAGTGAGCCAACCCAATCCGACTCACTTATTAGCGAGCCAGAAAAATCTGAACCCAGCTCGACCCACCACGGGTTGGTGGGTAAATAGGTCGACTCACTAGCCCATTTAATTACAATATTTTTTAAATAAAAAAAATTACAAACTTTCTATATTCAAATTTAAACAAATTCCACTCCCAAAAAAAATGATGTTAAACTGAAGACAATTCAAAATAATAATAAAAAGCACAATATAATCCAAATGTCATCTAAAAACAAACACAAAAAACATACAAATAAGTTTTTTATATCCAATAAGTTTCGTAAATAGAATAATAAATTCAAAAAAAAAATTAGGTAGGTGGGTTGGCGGGCCAACCCAGCCCACCACGGGTTCAACCCGTATGATCCGGTTTAAATGAGTCGGGTTAAAATCTGACCCGCATAAAAAATATTAATTTTTTCAAACTCAACCCGACTTAAACTCGTGGTGAACCGGCTTGGCTTGCGGGTTGTGAACCATTTTGATGGTTCATATATATATATATATATATATATATATATATATATATATATATATATATATATATATATATATATATATTAAATGTGAGAGAAGTGCGTATTTAGTAATCCTTATTTAGTTTCTAGGCTATGGTGGTCTAACCTTTTTTTTTTTTCTTTTACGTAATGTTTTTAAAATTTCCACATGCAGATTATATAGTAACTATTTTTTTTTTTCAAAGAAGGCTGGATGGGTGGAAAATTATGACATTGTTTGACTGAGAAAAAGAAAAGGCAATCAGATGAAGAAAAAAAAGGTAAAGAGGCTAATTTAGACGAAATTGGTCATTTTTCAAGCTCCCTGTTTGCATTAGCAGATACTATATATATAAGATGTCAAAGGCAAATTTAATTCCAATTATTCATTACTTTCCTTAAAGTCAGTTTTATTTTATTTTTTTTTTCCATTTCTAAAAGTCGAACAAGTGGTAAACCTTTTACAAAGTTTAACACACATCACTAAATCAACTGTCAAGACCCATTACTTCTTTATTAGGATGCATTTGCTTCCAGGACGGTAAGGACTATATATTATTTTCATAAAAAAATTTAAAAAACGCAAATTTGCAATTTAGTTATTAAATCTTCAATCCAAATCAAACTAAATTAAACAATATGTTAAAGAAAAGTTAGATCCAAAATATTAAAAAGCAAATTCAATTCTAATAAATTTTTAATTATTTTCTTATTTGTATGGTTTTGAATGTCCATCGCATGAGATTTGTGTTCATTAAGGAAAAGTTTTAAATAGATAAAGGAGAGAAAGTTTATTGATAAGTTAAAATGTTCATGTTTATTTCATTTTATTTTTATTTCACTCAATTTTATTTTATCTCTCTCCAAGTTTGGAGAATAATTAAAATATTGTTATGTTATCTTATAGTTTTGCTGAGGTAAAAAAAGGTGATGATGAAGCTTCCTCGATCAATTGTTTTCATTCAAGTATATAGTTTATTCTTTTAAAGGAACTCATTTATATATTTTCGTCTTCTTTTTTAGAGTTTTGTAAATGAAAAAAGTTGTTTGGTGCATGATTTTATATTTGAAGACTTATTAGAGATTATTAGAAGTGAGTTTAAGCCTAACTCAACCTCACAAAACAGATTTGTAAGGTGAGGTTTGCACCTCACTTATATATTATATATTGGCCTTATCTTTAGTCGATGTGAGACTTTCAACACACCCCCTTCACGTCGAAGTATAGACATCTCGTGTGTGATAGTAGAAATTGGGTGGTTCAATAATGACTCTAATCATGGCTCTGATACCATATTAGAAGTGGAGTTCCTAGGTTAGAGCCTATCCTAGCGAGTTCTAAGTGGGCATTTTTGTTTCCACCCATTGTCGGACCGCTATTGGACCATCTAATTTCTACTATCACGCACGAGATGTCTATACTTCGACGTGAAGGGGGTGTGTTGGAAGTCTCACATCGACTAGAGATATGGCCAATTTATAATACATAAGTGAGGTGCAAACCTCACCTTATAAGCCGATATTGTGGGATTGAGTTAGGCTTAAACCCACTTTCTAATAGAGATTATATTAAATCTATGTAAATGTGAAATGAAGATTTTGATAATAGACATATTATCTTTAAGGAGAGTGAATATTAATATCTAATCAATGATATGATTATATAAATGCATAAATCGTTTTGTTAAATTATAATAAACAAGTGGAAAAATGGATAAATATATCTTTACAAGTGAAGGTTATAATGATGTAAAGTATATATGAAAACATTGGTTAGTACGAAGAGGATTGAATGATTTAATCATAATATAGGTGTTAAATTTGTAATATTTAATGTTTGTGAATTCTACTCTTTAGTATTATACATTAAAGTAGTTGCATATCAATTAATTGAAGTTTGAATAATGTGTACTAATTACATGCATTGCTTATCATTTCAAGCATGCTTAAATAACAGGTATATATCCCGAGCAAGACTAATAGTTTGAGTAAGAAAAATATCAAAAACAACTTTCATCTACCAAGCAGTAATTTGATTGCTAAAGTGTGATTTTCTATAACATGTAAGAAAACGACATATTAAATAAATATTCTTTGTTTTGTGATTCACTTAAATAAAGAAAAATGTGAAGTTAATAAATCAAATTGTATAGAAGGGTCTTACCAATTTGATTTTAAAACAGTCTAGTATAATGACACTTATCGTAAAGCTTTGCCTTGACAGTGACATAAACGTCAACAGTCTTCGATTGTTACTTTTTCACCTTTAATTAATATATGTTAATTTTAATGTAAGATTTTTTTGTCTGTTTATTTTTTCACCATACTGCTTGCTAATTTATTGAATATAAAAATGGTAGGAAGGAAAAGTTAGAAGTCTTCATTGAAATCCTTCGAGATTGAAGAAACGTAACATAGAAGAAAGGTAGAATATTATTGTAAAAAATCTGAGAGTAAAATGTCAAAGGTATAACAAGCGTTAATGATTTGTTTTCTCCTTTTGGTAAACATCGGAAATTTCAAATGAATACCTGTGTTGATGATTGTCACTTTCTTAGACACTTAATTAAAGCCATGGGAAAGGAAAAGAGTGTGTTTTACTTTTACGGGGAACATCCTTTCTTTCTATGTTTTTCTTCTGTCTTTTAGTCCCCTAATTCTCTGTATATCATACATAATATAATATATTAATCTCAAATTATCTATATACAAATATCATGTATATTAAAATATTAGGAACGATGAATATTTTTCTATCACGACTAATTTTGTCACTAAAATTAATAGTTAACCTTTATGAATAACATTATACAATGTTATTCATAAATTATCTATGTTAATTTTGTCACTAATAATTTATACAATGAAAACATTATATATTATCTATGTTAGAAATATATGTCACGACTAATTGTGTGCTATACATTTTTTTATGTTAGAAATCATACATTAATTATTTAATTTTGTAAAATGAAGTTAAATTTAAAATATATTTCTTAAGTAAAAATTACAAGATAATGTGCAATAATGAATAATCTGTGGAAGAAATTCAAATTGGATGAGATGAGGTATGAGAAAGGAAGAAACAAGGAGAAGTAAAGGTATCTTATCCAATATGCATGCACAGAGAAAAAACTACATAGTGATAGTAGTGACGAATACAATGTTTAAGATATACATGCGCCTAACCTTGACTAGCTTGTCAATGAAGTGGTGATATAGGACCAAGATGTTACAAAATATTATGAAATTAATGTAATGTGTGTCAAATTATTTATATAGAATTTTTTTTGTTTTGTTTTCGTGTCTATATTTATTTCATAGTTTTATTCTTTAAATAAACAACATATTTTTAAAATTAAAATGATTTTTTTATGAATTTTACATTTTTACAGTTAATGAACTCGATGAAGGTTTTAGACAACACATGTTATTGAGATTTTAGACAGTACATGTCAAAAAGTTGTCAAAAAAAAGTTGTTAAAGAGACTTTTTTTTCATATAGTAGTGGGTGAAGAGATGTAAAAGTTATGGAGGTAGCTTAATCTTTTGCAAAAAGATCTTTTAACAACTATTTTTTGACAATGGTTACGTGATAGCTTGTGATGGATCCGTTTCAAATATTTTTTATACATAAATTCAAATATATCAATAACATGATAACACTTATCTTGTTGTCAAAAAATTATTAAAAGATAATTGTTAAAATATGAAGATCATTTTCTTTTATAGGAAGTAGTACATACGTATTACAAGTTTTGAAGTGAGAAGATTAGGTGGATGTGTTGAAGGAGTCAAATTTCGCGGTTCAGGATTTGACAAATAAAGCATGGTCTGAAAATATCTATCATGTGGGTTGCATATTTATTATCTCTCTGCACTCCTAACATGTATGTCTTTGACAAAACTAAGGACTAACATGGTGAATGCAAGAGAATGAAAAAAAGTAGGTGTTGTGTTGTTGTCTTATATTCTATGCTTGCATATTTATTAATGTATATATTCTTTAACAAGATTTTTTATCAGTTATAATTTATTAATTCAAATTAACTTTTTTTATTTCTTAAAATTTATTTATTAAAAATTAAAAAAAAATAGTACAACTCACATTTTACTTTCTCAATCTTTGCTCAGATTTTCAGCCGATGCAAAAAGTAAGTAGCTTGACCATGCCATGGCATGACATGCTATATGTGAGAATTATATAAGATTATTAATGGAAATGGAAGAGGGAAATTGTGGTGTTGAGGTGTGGATGATGACGAATAATTTGTGAAAAATAATTTCGATTTAACTCATTAAAAAATTAATTTAATTGACACTTGTACAATAATTTGGTCATACATTATCATGGTGAAACATAGTTAGATTGTTTAGCGACTTTTTAATATTGTTGGTTAAATTTAAGTATTTCTAAAATTTAGAGATTAAATTAAATCAAAGTTTTAAAGAATAATTATTTATTTTTCATTAAAGTTTAAAAATAAAAACATATTTAATCTTAATATTAATATACATGTGACTATATTGATAAATATATTTGAGACGTATTAGTGTAGAAATTGTAAGGATGGAAAAAATTCAAAGCAGTGGATAGGATAAGTGTATGTCAGTTATTGGACCGTTCAATTTTAAGAGCGATATATAAATGAGAATTTCAAACTTTCGTTTCATACTCTGTAAGTATTGTATCTCTCTCCAAAACTCTGAATCCTTCTTTTCTCCTCTTCCTCTCTGGATTTTTTTTTTATCTCACTCCATTTATTCAAAAATCAAGCCGTGTATAAACAATCAGGGTGTCAAAAGCTTCTCTTTCACCGATCAATTTAAAGTCAGTAAGTTCATCCTCTCTCCCTAAAAATTCTGTTTTCTGACACATGCAAGCCAAGTTTCTGATTGCATGTGTTCATCATCTTCTTCTTTTCATTTTTTATCACGTTCTCAGTCTTTTGGTTGATCTTTTCTTCTCGGTCAATGTTATTTAGGTGTTCTTAGATTTCCTTGAGGTTCAAGCAATTTTTTTGAAGGTGTTAAAAAGTTGTTTTGTTAGGTTAGAGGTAAGGGAAACTAGTTAATTTAATTACTTAGTTTATGTTGTATGAAAATGTTGTATGATGATTCTGCATTTGTATGAAACTAATTGATTGGGTGTTCGGTATGGCTTTTGTGGACTGCTAAGTGCTGAATTCATGTTAATGGTGATTATGTATAATTCTAGTACAGTGGTCGAGTGAATGGTGAGGAAGTGTGGTAGTGAAAATGGGGAAATGGTGTTCGGTGTGAGTTTGATCTGTATGGTGAAAATGGGTAGGTTGTTTAAGATTTGTTAGAACCCTTAAGTGACTCAACAATATACCAAAAGTATGAAATCTGATTTTCAGTCATTTAGTGTTCATAATGTTGCAGAAGTTTTGTAGAATTATGCAGAAAGTTTAGCATTCGCTGTTGACTACTCGACCATGTTCAGGTATTCGGTTTTAACTGCGTTCGGCCTCTTGTGGCCCTACCTGTTAATAACCATTTGGTTATGTTTTAGTACTCGTTCTAGTGTACTATTTGGTCATACTATTGTATCGTTCGGTCTCTTACGGTAGTGTTCGGTTCTGTATAAATGCTCGGGTTCCCATTAGGATTTGGTATACTGTAGTGTTCAATTTCTATATAGTATTCGGTCTCTTCTAGTGGTCAGTTTTGATAGGGTTTAGCCACTTCTTCATCTTTACCTAGTATGGACCATTCGGTCCTATTTTGTAAATAGTGAAAGACCGTTCGGTCTTACACTAAGTATTCGTTTTCAGATATTAATATTTTATCTAAGTTCTTAGTACTTGGTCTAAGCTCCGAGTGTTCGGTTATTCTAATTATTTGATCCCAATCTGTATTCGGGTCATGTATGGGCCTTACTCTCACTAGTACAAAAATCATATTTTATGACGTACAAAAACAAACTATGTACGTCATAGTTCGTTTTTGTACGTCATAAAATATGATTTTTGTACTAGTGGTTCTATCTTTTTGGATTTCTTCAGGGAACGACCTTCTTCAGGGGATCGACCTTCTTCTTTCTGCTTCGGTCTTTCACCATTTTCGACCAGTACATGAACGCAGTAGCCGTAGCTACTAAACCTACGTAAACCATATGCTTCATTTTCAGTATTTTCTATTCAAGTTCCTCCCTCTATTGTCCTGCTAGTTGTGTATCTTTCTCCAAAACCCTCCCTTTCTAAAACCCTCCGCTTCGAAGACCCTTATGATTTTCACAATAAAATGTTATTTCAATTAACTAAAGTTTTGTCCAAAAAATAAAATGTAGGGAGCTGTTGGTCATTCTCAGTAATTGGTGCTGTGGAAGGAATTAATAAGATAGTGACTGGCGAACTGATTTCATTATCAGAACAAGAATTGGTGGATTGTGATACAGGATATAACATGGGATGCAATGGATGACTTATGGACTATGCATTTGAGTTCATCATCAACAATGGAGGCATCGATTCCGAGGAGGATTACCCTTACCGTGTTGTTGATGGTACATGTGACCAGTATAGGGTTAGTAACTTGGTCCTGATCTTTTAAGAAAATAATTGCTTCTAAAACATAGTTATCAATCAAATTCTTATGTTCCTTTGTTTTGTTTGTTTATTTTGCTAATGTGCAGAAAAATGCCAAAGTTGGTTCTATTGATTCTTATGAAGATGTTAATTCCTATGATGAGTTAACATTGAAAAGGGCCGTTGCAAATCAACCCGTGAGCGTTGCTATTGAAGGAGGAGGAAGGAAATTTCAATCTGATTTTATTCATGACCTGGGAAAAGAAGGTGTGCCTATTGCATAGAAAGAAGTAGAATGGGAAGATCCAAAGTCCAAAGTTTTGAGTCTAAGTGAAAAACATGTGGTTTATTTTTTGCTTTTGATTAGAACATAAAAACTTCCACTCTTTTCCTATTCAATTTTAAACAAAATTGGTTTTGCAATGTTGACATAATTTTTTAATCAGTATATTTCATATTTGTCAGGGTATCTTCTCTGGAAGATGTGGAACAACACTAAATCATGGTGTTGTGGCTGTTGGGTATGGTACAGAAAACGATCATGATTATTGGATTGTGAGGAATTCATGGGGTGCTGATTGGGGAGAGGAAGGATACATCAGAATGGAAAGAAATCTGGATAACAACAGATCAGGAAAGTGTGGAATTGCGATCTAGTCATCTTATCCCGTTAAGAGTAGTCCAAACCCACCCATTTTGCTGATTGTAAAATACGAAGTTTGATTTAGATAACCATTGGATTTAAACTACTTGATGGAGCAGTTATCTTCAATTACTAGTGATTAAAGAAAATATGATTTTTGTACGTCATAGTTCGTTTTTGTACGTCATAAAATATGATTTTTGTACTAGTGTCTTCAAATATGATCATTCGATCATATTCATGGGTGGTAGTTGTTTTCGTTCGGTTTAACCTTATTAAGAAACTTTTAATCTCTAAAATGGTTTCGGTGATATTGTACTTCAAGTATTTATTTCACTGGTTTAAATATATTATGCTTGACAAATAATGTTGATATTGTGTGTGTATAGGTGTATGATTGTATTATATTTTTGCTTAAATTGTGTGATTATATGATTCTTAAATTACACTAGTTTATCATTCTTTTCTGTTTTGCCATGTTTACCCATTCGATTTATCCTTTGCAATGATTATTCTGTGGGTGTGAGCAGAGGGTGAGGATGTCTCAGTGGAGCAAGCTCTGGATGGAGAGGATCCACCCGTTTAATATAGTTTGCAGTAGTTTAGGACTTTGTATAGATTTTTAATTTTATAGTTATTCTGAGGTGATTGCAATGTTAATATTTCAATACATATTTGATAATCATTCTATCATATCATTTTATATGAAAATTTTATTATGTAATTTAAAACTATATTTTGAGATGTTACAAAAATCATGATATTCTTTTCCCTTAATGTTGAAGACAACTCAAAATTGTGCATTTCATTTTTATAGATTGCAAGATCATATTTAAACATGTTTATTAATCAAATTAGAAAATGACTTTCATAAAAATTTAACCTTACACCCAATGACATTGGTTTAATTTAAATCATGTGCAACACTGGTTTAGAATTGTTCACTAAACAAATGTCAAGCTCCCATAATTACACAAGAATGTTTACGTTCTTCTTATTTTTTTTTTTTTTTTCACAAAGTAAATGATTGAAGTAGATCTTGAGATTAACATAAAATTTGCAGAAAATTGGATCAGTTTTCTTCAAAAAGTAAAATGATAGATTACTCACCCTTTTAAATAATTAAAAATATTTACCAGAACCTGAGTAGCATTTTTTAAATTATTATCTCATAGCATAATTAGCAGCACGTTTTCAAAAAAAGAAAAAAAAGAAAAATACTAAGTATTTTCATTTTAACCTACCAAAATAAAACTAACGGTTAAACTATACATTTTCTTTAATTGGAGTCAAATCCAAACTCAGAGTCAAAGTATCTAGCTGGATCCATATTTTTTTCAATCCGTGTCATGATATAGCTGCTGATTTCAAAACACAATGCAGTTTAAGTTTGAAGTATTAATTTCAATCTTGTAAATCAATTAAAATTTGTGATGCATTTTGTATTGTTTGATCGATTAAAGATAAAATTAATTTATAATATATAAATAAGATATAAACTTCGTATTAGAAACAAATTTTGTGAAATTAAAATAGAGTTAAAGTCCATTTCTATAATTATCAGTATAAGTATATGAATGAAATGTTAATTTAATATAAAAAGTAGGAAATGAAAAGGTGGGTTAGAATTATATACAGAGAGAGAAGAGAGAAACATTATTCTAATGTAAAAGGATGTTTATTTTGAAACTTAGGTGGTTTGATGGTGGAAAGCGCCAATCAGCAGGTCATGGTCACAGAAACCTCCTCCATCTGTGTCTCACAATCACTCTAATGGAGGGCCCTTGTGCTTTTTTAGGTTTTCTACAACTCATTTACGCAATTCGTATTTTATATATAAAACTGTGTTTTAAATATATGTGATTGATGTAAAATTATTTTATAATCAATAATAATCATAAATATTAGAATAATGATATTTAGATAATATTTTTTTGACAATATTGATTACGTGTCAATATGTGATTGGTCAAAAATTACTCCACAATAATGTTTATGATTATTATTATTGATTGTGGAATAATTTTTGACCAATCACATATTGACACGTAATCAATATTCAAATATTATCAAAAAAATGTTGTCTAAATATCATTATCTTAAATACTGTCATAAATTAATCACAAAATAGCACGATTAGTGTTAAAATGTTGTTAAACTATCATATATTATATATATATATATATATATATATATATATATTCAACTTCTGGTTCCTTTATTCCTTCTTTCTATAACCTAGTATCTTAACCTTTGACTTATTCTCTAAACACAACACATTCTTTTTCTAAGACTAACTGTTTCATCTTCTTCGCCTCCATCATAAGAACTACTTTCTCGTTTCTTTTTTTATCTCTTCTTTTCTCCAGAAAAGGAAAAAAAATGAACTTGATGCCACCATCATAGCTACAAACTACTATATTTGTTTGTTTCAGAAAAGTAAATTTGAACTTGATGCCCCATCATGGGTAAGATGTCATATCAAATTACCACAATATCAAATACCAGTCTTCTCAACTCGCAATATTCACTTTCTTTATTATTTATTACCTAGTAATTTCATCATAATCAACACCCTGTCAAAATCACCATCTTCCTCATCACAAGTAAACCCTTTTACGAGACTGGGAATAAAATATTATCACTAGTTACAGTTTCTGCAAAGTTGGTTTCACCATCAAGGTGGAAATCTACTTTCCTTCAACAATAACAAAAAAAAAATAAAAGCATAACTTTACGTTTTACTGGATTGTATCATAAGGATTTAAAAGAATTCTGTTAAAATTCAACATAAACTTTTATTAAACATATTAAAAAAAATACATGTTCTTAATTAGACATATTTTAATATGAAAATTCTTCAATTTAATGTGTTTTTTTTTTTTAAATTTCCTTTTGTATTTTGTTTGTTTCAAGGTAATAAAGAATAAAAAAACTAATAAATTACAAATAGCACAAATTTAAAGATATTTATATTAAATAAATTCATGATAAATCATATTTTTCATACGTAATTAATAATCAATTTAGTTATAAATATTAAGAAAACATGTATACTAATTAATTATATCAAGAATATTTTTACTGATTAATGTTTACGTACCCTTATATTAAATGATTAGATAGCCATTTCGATTATGTTTTATATAATTGAATATAATTTATTATAATAAGAATATAATTGATTATATTAGTATTTTTTACTAATATTTATGTTTTTTACTACAATAAAACAAATAGTTGAAAGAATATGGTTAAAATAATAATTAAGAATAAATTAAAAATGAATAATAAAGATAGTTTTATTTTCTATTTTCTTTTATCACTTCCCTACTGCCCATGAACTTTTATTTTTCAATGCTTTGTAAATCAAACAAATTAAAATTCAAATATATTTTAGAAGATTCGTTTTTTTTCTTATTTTTCAACCACATTTTTAATAATAATTCCTATTATTTCTAAAAATTTCAAAAATACAATACTTCATGCCCTTATTTTCGCTAGTTTTTAAGAATAAGATACACAACCTTTGCATGTTTCTTCATACTATTAATACACAATATTTGAAATATTGCTTTCACAAGAAAAGTAAAAATATATATATTTTTTAATAAGTTTAATATGATAATATAGAAATAAATCAATTTATATTTGTGGAACTTTTTTTTTTCTGGTATGATATTAGAGTATACTCTAATAAAGTTTTATAGATATATATTTCATGCTATCTTTTATCAGTCTACGCATAAAATATATATTTTAAAATGAAAGAAGTGAATTGAATATTTCACATAAATTAAAAATATACGATCAACTTACAGTATTTAAATGAGTTAAATATTTTCATTACAAGTTGATTTTATAAAAATGAATTAATAAAATTTAAACTCACTCCTCAATATAACTAAACTTATACTTTTTTATTTGGGTAAACATCCCTTAGACATAATTTTGTATTACTCCCAATAAAATAATATGTAGTGCATTCAATTCCATTACCAACTACATGATTTTTTATTTTTTTATTACATCCATATCTCAAGTTTTGGATCACATTAATTAATTGATAAAAAGAAAATTATGAGAAATTTTCAAATATATAACAGTGTTAAGTTATTTATCTCTTAAATTTGATTTTGTGTATTATAAATTTGCAGTGTGAGGTATGGAAATGGAGATAGGTAATTGATAAACAGCATAAGGAAATGTATGAAATGTGTGTACATATACATACATAAGTGGCAAATTGTACACATGGATGAGAGTGGGAAAGGGAAGTGTGTTGCCTTTGTTGTCACAATCCACGTGCTTCCGTCCATACCTCCACATGCTCATGCATCACACCATCCTCATCAATTTTTTATTTTATTTTTTTATAACAATAAAATTATTTAACTATTTTACTCTTTTTTTATTCTCGAATCAAATCTCTCATAATTAATTAAGTTAAAATAATCATACCATGCCTATTATTTTAACCCTTTTCTAATGTTAACATCTTTTAAAACAATTTTACACAAGACTGTGTCATTTATTCTCCAGTTTAATCCAAGTACACTTGTTTAGTCCTTAAATCTGCTTGAGAGTAGTCAATGTTAAAGACAAATTGGTTGTATATGAACATAAATACATACATATGAATAGAGAATAAAATAATTTTAATATTGGTAGTCATTTTAAAGCTTTTTCTGTTCTTTACTTAAAGTAGAAAGACTTTGCTCTTCTTTTTTTTAAAAAAAAAATGGGCCAATAGTTTGGATAGCTTTTGTAGGTTGTAAGGGACTTTCTTCCAGCACCCCTTATTTGATTTTGAAGCCCATTATAATTTTGCCGAATATATATAAATTATTAAATTAATTAGATAAGTACTAATTACTATTTATCCACCCGTATTTATTATTGCATTGCTATATTTACTTCTCCCGCTTTCTCAAGTCACTTTCATGGAGCATTTAACGACGCTTTTTTTCAATGTTCTTCTTCTTTTGAAGACTAATTTAAATTAAATTGATTACCAATTTATTATTAATATTAAATTTAAATCTTCAAGTGTCGAAAAATTAAGTTAAAATTTTAATTCTGTCAAGAAGTAAATGTACAGTTTCAATACGTTGAATAATTGAAATGATGATTTGCACAAAAAAAATTAAAAGAAAAAAATTATACTACCCATTAGGTTAGGCATCCATTTTTCAACGGGAGATAAAATCACAACTATCTATTTCTCTTTCCTCCATTACAAAAATGATACATACTTTTTTAAAAGGTTTAAACCATTTAGTTGTTTATATTTTCGGGAGGTTTTCTCATTTTGATCCCGTCTTATTAGAATCTCCAATTGAGTTCTTATAAGTATTAATTTCAATCAATTAAGCCTCTGTCATTAAATTTAGTTAACGGAGTTAACTTTTTTACACAGCTGGAATGATGACCTATTAATTTCTGTAAATGTGGCCTATTTATTGAAATTAACACTTATAGGGACTCAATTGAGAATTCTAATAAAATGGAATCAAAATGGAAAAATCTCCCAAAAATAGGGACAACTAAATGGTTTAAACCTTTTAAAAAAGTAATATTTTCTTCTTTCCTACGTGTATTTTGAAGTGTCATCATTCTAAATTGGCGTTTTTCTAGTTGACTACCTGAAAGGTAGGTCATATATACCAATAAAATACATTTTATACAATAAAAATATTTGTATGTTATGCATTTTATTGCAAATACTTGTGTTAAAAGGTGTTATTAACTATAATATATTATGCCGTCAACTATAATATACGTCCAACGTCATAAGCCCGTATCATACACTCAACTATTGCTTAATGCACTCCCACAATTACTGAGTACATTCCCATTATAATACAAACCCTTTTTCTTTTACATCAAGTATCATCAAATGCTTTCATCATAATACAATTTCCATATAAGAGGATTTTACAAAAATAACAATGATAATTTCACAAATTTTCTTAGTTTGATTTTGCTTTCAACGTCACTGATTTGATTGAACTCCTGCAATTATTGAATGGTTGATTGTCAGTTGATATTGAATAACTTCTTTTGTTGATGTTATTTTTTTAATTGTTGTAAATATCTTTGTTGTTTTAAATCAATATTATATTTTATTTAATATCAGCCAGAGTTTTTTCGATCAATATCAAAGGTGTTAATTTTTTTTTTTTTTTTGCATTTGTGAATTATATTTTTTAATTGATGTTTGTCGTAATTATCTTGTTGATGATGTTTACAATAATTATATTTTCTTTACCAAATAATATTAAGTAAGGGTACTTTTTACTAATGTACGTCTATTGACAAAAAATCAGCAACCATCAATATTACGTCGTCTAAATAACGATGGTTGACTTCAATTAAAAGTAGTCTCAATTGATGTCAAATGAATTTTCTTGCAAATATCAATTGGAAAAGTCTTGACGAACTTTGACTGAAAAATAAAACTAGCCATGATCGGTTGAAAAAGATAATGAATATTGATAATTTTAATCATTAATAATTATTTGATGTTTACATTTTTTTTTTTCATTTTGTTGTAATTGAAGTATTATGTCTAAATAAGAAAATTAAAATTTACTAAATTTTGAATTGTCTTTTCGAAACAAAATGTTTGAAAAATAGAAATAATTTAATATAAGTTAAATTCAAATGGGTGGTATAAATAATACAAGGTAAATAGATAATACTTAAATGGGTGGTATATTATTATTTAGACTTTTAACGAGAATATGTATGAAAGATTTTATATTATAACTATGGTTAAATCTTTTTAACGAATAATATCAGTATCTTGACACACCATAATGTCAAATCCATTTATTTGATATATTACTATATCAATAATTTGTAAAATGATACAGTGTGATTTGTTAAATAAAACTATTAATGAGACCCATAACATGTCATTTACGTGTTAAAGTAAAAAATCATGTTGAAGTATCATTATTCTTTAATGAAATATATGAATTAACAATTTTATACAAATAAGTGAACTCATGCAGGAGATTATGATAATATATCAAACCAAAATTCTAAGGTTGGTTTTTATGTCTTCTTTGTAGTATGTTACTTAACTTTCTAATTTCGTTTCAATTAAAATGGAATTTAAATCCATATTCTTAACAATATTAACATTTTATTCTGTAGTCATTGATATAATTTGTATGTGTTTTTATTATTTAATGTTTGAACACAAACTGATAACTATTTTATGATTATTTTGTGTTGACACAATTGTCAACATTGTCTTTATAAGGATTGATGTTTAAGTGAGGAGTAGTTTGTTTTTTACAAATTTGTTTATTTTTAATTTCTTTTCAATTCAAGTGTCATGGTTTTAATTAGCTTCTAAAATTGTAATGTTTAAATGTTTAGAATGTTTTTATTTGAAGAGAAAATTGATGAAATTTTAAGTTGTTTACAATTTTCTTTTTTTGTTAATGTTACTGTTTTGAATTATTACAATTATTTGTGTTAGTTGATTATAATGTCTTTAAATTGAATTTGAGTTTTTTTTTTATACTAAGATTGAGGGTTGGACACGAATTTTTCAAAATTTGTCTAAATTAAATTTAAATTCATTAAAATATATTAGATTTATAACCCATATTCATATTAATGAATCAAATTTTGATTTTTTCAATATAATTTAAATTGTATTGAATCTATATTCAACCTACTTTGTTAATTAAATTAAATATAAGGAGATCGTTCTGATATATTTGACTATTAGGTATATTAGACATGTGTTATGGTGACTTAATTAGACTTATACTAAGTTGACTTGAATCTAATCATTCAGCTTGACGTTTTGACTTTTGGTGGGGATTAACTTGACATGATCTTTGTTTGAGGTTAACTCAACAAAACATTTGGTTTATACCAACTCCTCCCAACTTTCCATCTGACCTGCTCGACCTTTTGGCCACGTCAGTACATTGATTCGACCTTAGACCTTTACCAAATGCTCAATATTTTGTTAAGGCCAACTCGACATGACATCTGGTTAGGGAGTAACTCAATATGATCTTTTACTGAGGTTAACTCGACATGACCTTTAGCAAAACTCAAATGAACTCGACATTCAACTAGAGCTAACTTGACTTAATTTAACTTTTAGTCCAAGTAGGCTCGATTCAACTTTTGACTTGGGCTGACTTTGATCCATCTTTGACTTACGTCGATTCGTCTCAACTTTTAATTTGAACTTATTAAACTTGACCATTCGACTTAAGTCTACTCAGCTTGACCTTTCGATCCAAACTTAACCTTCAACTTAAACTTTATTCGACTTTAGACCTGCGTTGATTTGGTTTAATGTATACCTATATTTATTTTGAATTTTTAAAATCCAAAAGATAATTTAAATCTAAATTCAATCAAATAAATTGGTTTTATAATCCAAAAATATGATTTTGGATGATTACATATATTGAATTTCATTGGATCTTTAGCTCACCTTATTTGATATTACCGTGCAAGTCCTTAAAAATATGAATATTATTTTCTACATTTTTTTTATAATAAAAATACATGTAAAGATACTATCATGTTTAAATTACCTTGAAAATAAATATACTAATAAATGTATATTTAATAAATAATATATCATAAAATCATCACCTATTTATATGTAATAGGTTTTTACTAGGTGGTCCTTATTTATCCATGTTTTAGTCTTAAGATTAAAATTGTTAAGAATTCCCTATTTTATTTAATAAATAATATTGTTTAAGTCTTTAAAACAAGACAATGGATTTATCTTGTTGACAAACCTTAACACTTAACAATTCAAGAAATTCACTTTTATAATAATTATAAAATTAATGAATTTATAAAATATTTTTTATTACAATTAATTCTACAATATATCTAAAATTCTTTATAAAAAACAACTTATTTAAAATATCGTTTGAATAGATTATAAACACGTTATGTATACATAAACACGTTTGAATAATGTTTTTATCTCTTTAAATGTTTTCTTCTTCTATGTTTCCACCGACTTGCACTTTAAATGTTACTCATCTTTAAATTTTTTTTTCCTTTTTAAACTTAACCTTCAACATTATTAATTATTTTAGGTTTTAAACAGTGTTTTAAATTGATATTTAAATTAAAATATGTTAAATTATATAAACAGTCTAAATATTAACCTAAAATACTATTTAACTTGTCAATTTTTTTTACACAAATTAAAAATATTATATTTACTTATTTTTAAAATCTAAAACTGTATCAAAATTTAAAAAAAATAAATTTCAATTCTACTTATAATTTTAGAAATTTAAAAAATACTAACCTAATATTAAAAGATAGGCTAATATATATAAAAGCGTCTATGCAACAAATAAATCAACATGGCAGTGGGATTAACATATTTATCATCTTTTGTAAAACATTCAACTAAACTAAAATTGTTTCCGAAAGTTCTAATTTGAATTTAGTAGGATTTGAAAATGAATATATTTTTAATTGTCTACTCATGAAATAAAATATATCTTTATACTTAAAGTTAAGAATATTTTTAATTACCTTTAAAACAAAAAAATAATTTTTGTCTTTAATTTAAGAGAGTCCTTTTTTTGTATACTTTTACCTTATTTAACGATACTGTCTTATTATAATTTAAATAAGATAAATAGAATAAAACAACTTTAACAAAAATATCAATTTTAACATGACAATTTACTCTTTCTTATACTCAACTTTCCATATTTAAGTATTACTAAGTCTGGGGTAATTCAAATTGATATGAATGATTTTTTAGTTATTACTACAATTAAGAACTTTAAAAAATTCTAAAATATTTTATATATTATATTTGAGAGTTACGAGATTTAAATATATTAATAGGATTTTTGTTTTCCCTAATGTCAGACAAATAATTTTCAAATATTATATCATCTATTTAAATGTATTTTATAACAATATTATTTTAAAATTTTATCTACAATTGCATCATTTTTTTTAACTAAATATTAATTCTTTTAAAATTAAGTTGACAATATCAAGAATTCAATTTGAACATTAATGTTTCATTACAACAAAACATATTCATTTATATATAAAAAACAACACAAAATCGAGAATGAGTACTAAAAAATGATGGCGGTTAGGGTTACTGTAAGGAATCAGTTCGATTTCAAGTTTCAACAGAATAAGAAGAAAGAACAAAGTCATGTAATTGAAAAAAATAAAAAATATTATTATTCTTTTTTTCTTGTTATGCCTTTGTTTCCTGTTGCTGCTCAACCTTGTCTTTCTTTCTCTCACTTCGACTTTCTCTCTCTAAAATCACAGCGCTAGGATTGTGTCTTCTTGGCAAACTTCTGCACTTTGATTCCAGGTTTGTCAGCTCCTCATCGATCCACGGCATCGCTTTTTTTCTTTTACCTCAGTTCAATCTTTAACTGAGCTTCGTTTTTATTGTTTATTGCGTCAGGATTTTGATTAATGAGTTATTTTTTTGGGTGACTTCTGGGAATTACTGTCCAGGATCTTCGTGTTTTTCGGTGTTGATTGTTTCGGGGAATATTCTATTTTTGGGGTTCATGCAATTGGACCTCATCGAGCTGGTTTTACTACCTCGTTGAGCTTATTTTCTTAATTCGAGCTTCTTTCAATTAGTTTGAATCTTTGTTCTAGGGTTTTTATTGTTGATGATTGGGGTTTTTGGCTTGGTTTTGTGTTTTGCTCTTGATAATTTTTAGGAGGAGTTTACATTGGAGAAGGTAGTGTTTCATTAGGTTAATCGATGTGGTTCAGGGGAAGGGGTGGGTTTGTTTTCTTGTGTTCTGAATTGGGATTATTAGCTATTGCGATTTTGAATTTGTTCCTCGACAAAGTGCATTGGTTATGATTGTGGTTATATTTTGTAGAACTTTTTAGATGTAGTTGCAAATGAATACTCTTATTGATTTATTTTTTGGAGTGATTTACTGTCTTGTAATGCAAGGTGGGGTTTAAGGGCTGATTTTGTCTTCGTTTATCTGATTCTTATTCAGTTGGCGTTGTAAGAAGCCAGTTAGTGAAATATTTCTTAATCAGGGAATGACTGGGATTGTGAGTGAGGAGTCTGGTGTGGGAAAGTCTGTTGAGGGAACTTCAAGTGGGCAGCGATGTCAATCCGGGGAAGCATTGGCAGAATGGCGTTCTTCTGAGCAGGTGGAGAATGGAATCACATCTACTTCCCCCCCTTATTGGGACTCTGATGATGGAGACGATGGTGACGATTTCTTTTACTAATTTTAACTTTATCCGTTTTTTCCCCTTACATTTACATTGTTATATTTCATGTTTCTGTATGCTTTTCTGTGTGAGCTTAGGGATGGTATTGGTGTCTGTATTCTGTTTCGTATTGTTTTTTTTCCTTGTAACAAAAAACTAAAATAAAATAAAGAGATTAGAAATTAAGAATGCTCAGATCAGATTTGTTTTATGTGAAAATATTTTGCTTCTTGGAATTTTGATTGATATCAGTGGTTTAGTGTGTTTATTGATTTGTATTGATAGGTAATTAAAAAAGGTAGTTGTTAAAATCTCAGGCTACACAGATGTCATTTTAATGTTATGGCCTTTTCTCATCTTAAGGGTTAAAAATTACTATTTGCCTAAAGAATTGTTAAGTCATATTTCTTTTTCTTTTCATAGGACCAAAACCTTTGGAGTTATTTGGAAGATATACATGGAAGATAGAAAAGTTTTCTCAAATTAACAAAAGGGAACTTCGCAGTAGTCCATTTGAGGTTGGCGGCTACAAATGGTATGAGGTGTTACATATCATTGGACTTACATAGCTTTTGTTGTGATTTAGAACTTAACTATCATGAGGGGGAGCCCGGTGCAGCAGTAAAGTTGTGCCTTGTTGACCAGTTGGTCATGGGTTGGAATCTGGAAAACAGCCTCTTTGCATATGCAAGGGTAAGGCTGCATACAATGACCCTTCCCCATACTTAGCAAGTAACCTTTTAGTACTGGGGTACGCTGAAGATGTAGAATTTACCTGTCCTTGTTGTTTTGCTTTATTTTGATTTACACCTCTAAAGTTATATTGCGTACAGGACCTTGTTATGCATTTATCATCTGTAGTCAATTGTGACATGTTTTATCTTGAATTTTTGAAGAAACACTGATGTTTAACTAGTGCAGTTTATCTCTAACACATCCAATGCTCTCTCTGTTGTATGTGTGTGTGTATTTGAATGAAGAAATTCATTTTTGGTCATACAAAAGTGTGGGGGATTTTGGAAGAATTAAATCTGTCTATGAAAAGATATACCATAAATGTCGAGCAAAGTTGCTCACTGCATATTTTGTTAGGAAATAAAAAATATCATGTGCTTTGAAGCCACTTCCCTAACATATCAGCCTGTGAGCCAACAAGACATCCTTTAGGATATGAATGTTACGATCCTACCAACTAGTGACAGATTGTACATTGCCTTAGGAAAAGAAGTTGGTCTCTAGTACCAAATTCCTCTTTATTTTAACCAAAAATTGGTCCAAGAACTTTTTATAAAACAGGATTCTGTAAAAAAGTTTGAACAAACAATAAACAGGTAACTGTCAATTACAAATGTCAGAGTAATGAGCATGACCAAACACATGTCAGGGAAAAGATCTTTATGTGACCTGCGAATCTGCGGTTTTAGCTCTATTCAAGCCCTGATGTCCAACAAAATAACTTTATCTTAGGTGGGACTTTGAACTTCCTTAGATGTTTATCAGAAGTTCAAGAGTTTTATGTGACTTGCGTACCTGAAATATTAGTTCTATTGAATTTCTGTTGCCAAACTAAATAACTTTTCCCTTAGGCAGGGCTTTGGACTTCCTAAGAGGTTTATCAAAATGGCAGTTAGGTTAATTCTACAAATGAGTTAGAAATTGGACAAAGATGTTGATACAGACCCACACCTTAAAAGCTTAGGAGAAAAGAAAGGAATGAAATGAACACTGATATATCTATTATTCTGTTAACAAAAACTGGAAATAGAAGGATAACAAATCCCACTTAGAGCTACGCCCCTCTCTAGAGCAACACAACAGGGGGATTTGTTATCTTTCTATTTCAGTTGTGTTGCTTCTGTTCCCCTTTGCAACTCCACGATTATTTTTTTCCATTTAACATTGTCATGCACCTTGGCTATTAAAGCTTGATAAATCAACCAAACTGGAATATAAATCATACTATTCAGTTCCAATCCTTCTTTGCTCCTTGAGAGAGCATCTGCACCTTTGTTCTATTGTCTTGGTTTATAAATAATCTCAAAATTGTTCCCAAATAATTTAGCCACCCAATTTTGTTGATCCCCATTAGTTATCCTCCGCTGTTGCTTCAAGCTCTTTTGATCCGAAAATGCCTTATATGTCCTCCCTAACAAGTAAGGCCTCCAATGTTGGATAGCTAGAGCCACTGCCATTAATTCCTTCTCATAGGCAGAGTTAGATAAGTTTCTTGATCCCAAGACTTTGCTACAGTAAGCCACTGGTTGACGATTTTGCATTAGGATGACTCCATTTCCAGTCCCAGATGCGTCACATTCTAATACAAATCCTTTCTCAAAATCTGGTAGCCTTAATACTGGTGCTCTTGTAATTTTTTTCTTCAACTCTTCAAATGCTCTCTAGGCACCTTCATTCCACATGCAACCATCCTTCTTTGTTAATTCTGTGAGGGGTTTTGCAATTTTCCCATAATCTTTGATAAACTTTCGATAGTACCCTGTGAGGCCTAAGAACTCACACACTCCTTTCACATTTTTTGGTAGAGGCTAATCAAGCACACTACTCATTTTGGAAGGATCGAATGATACCCCTTCAAGTGAAATCACATGTCGGAGATATTCAACACTTTCCAATCCAAACACGCATTTTTCTTCATTAGCAAATAAATTGATGTTGCCTTAGTATTCCCAAAAACAATAGTCAAATGTTGCATATGTTCCTCCCATCCCTTACTACATACGAGTATGTCATGAAAAAATACCAATACTCCATTCCGCATAAAAGATCTAAACACTTCATTCATTAGGGATTGAAATGTAGAAGGGACATTCATAATCCTTAAGGGCATTGCGAGATATTTATAATGTCCTTCTTGGGCATAAAAGATCTAAACACTTCATTCATTAGGGATTGAAATGTAGAAGGAACATTCGTAATCCTTAAGGGCATTGTGAGATATTTATAATGTCCTTCATGGGTTCTAAACGCAGTTTTAGGAATATCATCAACTTTCATATGCACTGGTGATACCTAAATTTCAAATCCAGCTTAGAGAAGTACTTTGCTCAGTGTAACTCATCCAATAATTCTTCAATAACTGGTATAGGAAATTTATCAAGGATTGTAGCTTGGCTCTGTAATCCACAGACATTCTCCACTATTTGTTCTTCTTCTCCACCAGTATCACCAGGCTTGAATATGCATTCTAACCGTATCGGATGTGCCCATTCTCCATCAACTTGTGTACCTACCTTTTAATCTCATTTCTTGATGATAAGGATAACGATAAGGTCTTATATTAATTGGTTCTTGACCAGGTTTAAGTGTAATTCCATGTTCATGAGTACGAATTGGGGGTAGTCCTTTGGGCTCTTTGAAGCCGTTGTCATAACACTTCAAAATTTTCTCTAATGCCTTCAGTTGGTTGCCTATAAGTTCCTTGTTTGCGGATCCTTGATTCTCTCCCAACCTACCACAAAGAGACGCAAATAGCGATTCTCCTCATGTTACTCCTGTTAACATTTTGGTTCCTTGAGATGTTTTTATCTTTATGTTTTTTCTTTTTTTTTCCAATCAACAATGATTTCGCCCAAAGTTACCAACCATGACATGCCCAAAATCATATCAATGTCCTTTACGTCAAACAAATAGGCATCTACCATAAAATCCCAACCTTCTATTTCAATTTTAATTTTGTGGCACACTCACCATGTTTTCAGACTTGTGCCTATCTCCCATCAATATTTGCATACTCTTGGTGGTCTCCAATTGCCAACCTAAATAAACAGAGGCAATTCATGTACCTTTCGCTACAACTTAAGAGTTCAGCATGCACTTGACACATTTTCTCTATCATAGCGTTCCATTTGGATTTCATCACTCACTAATAACTTGTAGTTGTTTAAGGGGCATAGTTGCATGGGGTTGTAAGGTCCATCACATTTAAAACATAGTCCTCTCTTTCGCCTATCCAACAAGTCCTGATAGGGTAAGTGCTTTGTTCCTCAATCCCTAGGCCCACTTCTATTTTTCCCCCTAGTTCTAATCTTGTGTTTGGGCCAGGCCCATTAACCCCTCCACCCGTTCCCCTGGGTTTTGGGAATGATGTGGCTTGAAATATTTGAACCAGCCTTGTAACCCAAATGGCCTCCCGTATGTGTTTCATCTTTCCCATGCCATCCTCTGTTCTTATTTGAAAACTCCATATCAATGACTCTTGCTACATTCATCATTGCAAGTTGGCTTACAACATACAAACTGATTTGGGCCCTAATTTCCTCATGCCAACCATGAATAAAGTAAGCAGAGTATTGTTCATCAAGTAATTTGGTCTCCTGAGCCTCTGAACATTCAAATCTTTGTATGTACTCTTCTATACTCCTTGTTTGCTGCAATGACGTCAACTACTCAAATACACTTCCCTCACCCAAACCTCCATGTCTTTCAATCAATTCTTTCTTCAAATCCTCCCAAGTTAAATCATCATAATCATTTAATAATGCATTGAAGAAATGAAAAGTGGCCCCCTCCATGCACAATTGACCAAGATTCACCCTCACTGTCGAACTGGTTTCTTGGACCCTAAAATAGATTTCAGCTCTAGTGATCCAATCAGTAGGATCTTCTCCATTGAACATAGGTAGTTCTTTTTTTTTTCACCGATTGTCTGAATTCATCCAGCACCTCTCCTTCTAAAGACTTCAAGCCACTTCCACCACTAGATGATTCCTTCTTCTTAGGCCCAATAGAGTTCTCTCCCTCCTCACGAGGGATTTTACGAGTCATCAATTCCACTAACTTTTATCGGCTTATTGTAGCCTCTTTATGCATCGTCTCTAACTCTAATTTGTTTTGGACTGCTTGGAATTGTATCTCCTCCATGACAACTCTCATTCGTTCCAATTCTCTTTCTGCACGCTCAACCCTAGCATCCATGGCCACTGTATTTTCTGGTTCCCCTGTTTTTGGCTTACTTCCCTTTTTGTTTGGTGGCATTCAGCGGCAAAAAGAGATCCAACAGGTTGGACCAAATGATACAGACCCACACCTTAAAAGCTTAGAAGAAAAAGAAAGGAATCAAATGAACACTGATGTATGTATTATTCTGTTAAAAAACAGGAAATAGAAGGATAGCAAATCCCACCTGGAGCTATGCTCCTCTCTAGAGCAACACAACATGGTTGCTCTCCTCTCTCAACCAACCAAAATTCTGTCCTCCCCCAACGTTCAGAAAAACTGAAGACAAATAGAATCTCTCTATTCCCCTCCTGATTTCTCTCTCCTCTAAGTACCTGCCACCTCAGTCATTGGATTCTTCTTTCTCATGTATACTTTTCCCCACCGTGTCTTTCGTGGGCTAGAGGTTGAGGAAGCCCACTCATTCTCTGGTACCTTCGTACACAAAAACACACTAGAAGGGTCAAGAGATCTGACCAATAATCTGCTATTTTGAGATGTGTATATGGAATTTGTGACCCTTTCATATACTAATTTGTCATTCAAGAGAAAGATACCTTCTTTATCTCACTTGCTACAGGTTTCATATAAGGACTATTGTAGTTTTCATGGAAATCATGCCCTTAATTTAATGTTGGTATGTGCAGTCTAAGAAATACATTTTATTTGCTGAGATAGTTTATAACTTCAGATGACATGATGACTGGTAGTGTTGATTTTTTGAATTAATAATTGTTTTGTTTGTGGCAGGTATATTTTAATCTATCCACAAGGCTGTGATGTCTGCAATCATCTCTCACTCTTTCTGTGTGTTGCTAATCATGACAAACTTCTTCCAGGTTCAATTCAAGATCATTTTCAGATTGCATTGATGATTACTAGTTCTATTTTCTACAATTAGTTCCATAGTATTTGGTTGTGCTTACTTTTTCTTTCTGGGGCAAGACAGGATGGAGTCATTTTGCTCAATTTACAATAGCTGTGGTCAATAAAGACCCAAAGAAATCAAAATATTCAGGTCTGTTTCATAATAGTTGGGTTAATTAACGGAGATTACAATTTTTTTCTTTCAATATTATTGAGATATATATGCCCTTGAGTTTTCCAGATACATTGCATCGATTTTGGAAGAAGGAGCATGACTGGGGGTGGAAAAAGTTTATGGAACTGTCCAAGGTGTATGATGGATTTGTTGATACTTCAGACAATCTGATAATAAAGGCTCAAGTTCAAGTCATAAGGTATTCTATTTTTAATTTATGTTATTTAGGATATTTCAAATATTCAGTCCATCTTGCTCAAAGCTGTCTTAATAATTAAGGTTACTTGCCATATGATATAAATTTGAACTTCATCTGGTTTCCTTGTCTATAAAGAACAGCAGAACAAATGAATGTCTCTTAATTATGCTAGTTTGAGTGATTGGTCCTTCTCCAGAGTTTCATAGTAAATTGAAAACCAGCTAGAAATAATATTTTTATGATGTGAAGTTAACTTTTTAGTGAAGTTGGGTCTAAACAAGTTCAGGCTTTCACTGTAGCATTTATTGCCGTGTTTATGAATCTTGGATTCCATTTGTGTCAATTAATATTTCCCATTGGTTTTTTGGAACAATATTTTATATTTTCTTGGACTGTTCATTCTTATTCTTATATCTTATACAGTTTTTTACAGTTTTTTAACCAAAAGTTTGTGTGGCAATCCTCGTGAACATATGGTATGAGGTCTCATTCCATTTTCTCTGAATTTGTATGCATTCTCTCTCCTCTAAAGTCTACATAGAATTTATACTGAGATGAATGTATGGTATGTTACCAATGGCTCTTGATCGATAAAAGCAAACCCGATATATGATGTCAAATGCACCTTGTCTATAGTTAAAAGTTAAACATTGGTAAGACTGTAGGACCTTTCCCTTTCTCACCATTTGTGCTGCTATGATAAATTTCATTATATTTAGGGTTCAATGAGCCCCTTATTCTTGTCCTTATTTGTTTTTTCATTTCTGTTATTTTATTTTATTGTTTTCAGATCATGGGATTTTGAGTCAGTATAAAATGTTTTCCAGAAATTTAGTTTTTGTTCTTCAAAGTGTGTTTCTGAATGTAAAAAATGGACTTTTCTGAATTTAAATTCTGGAATTATTTAAAATGACTTGCAGAAATCAAATCTGGGAGTCAATTTTTTTACTCAGTTCCAGATTGTTCTGGAATTTAATTTCCAGAAAGTTGAAATAAAGAACATGTACAAGGGTATTATTTGTCTAAAATTTAACCTCAAAACAGAGGGTGTAGTGAGTCTATCATCACAATTCACACCCTTTCTCATGGTTCATTACCCAAATTGCACCGCTGGTGATTTATATACCCATACCTGATTGTTATAAATATAAATGTGTGGAGTGAATATTAATCAATCATCAGTCCAAATTTGTAAATGGCATAAATAGAACATGCAATGGTGCTTAAAGTATTTGTATGGATAGTTATTCATGTGTATAGATGCATTTGGTTTTTTTTTTTTTCTTATAGAAGTAGGTAGAAATATTTGTTTTTGAAAATATAGATTTCCACTTTTGGAAATATGTCAGAAGTTTTTATCCTCCTAAATTGCTTTCTTCCACTAGTGAGAAAACTCTTGGTGAAAAAGCTTATCCCTTGTCACAATAACCTGCCTGCATTAATCTGCGCACCTGTGCACTATGCTTATCCCTTGTTCAGAATTCCAAGTTTTATTAGTCTGTTGCCTAGTTAGACTGTCATCTTCTCTTCTACTTTTTAAGTACACCAAATTTCGACCTTACTATTTATTTTTACTGAAACAGTCGAATGTCTCAACTTGTTAATTTATTTTTGCATTTTTCGTTGGGATTTTATCTTGAAGTGTGACCATATATTCCTTGTTTGTTTCTGATGCATAGGGAGAAATCAGACAGACCTTTCCGGTGCCTTGATTGTCAATATAGGAGAGAACTTGTGAGGGTATATTTGACAAATGTAGAACAAATTTGTCGGCGTTTTGTGGAGGAGAGAAGAAGCAAACTTGGGAAGTTGATAGAGGATAAAGCTAGATGGTCAAGGTACATGTGTTCTCCTTTAAAAATCTCCCTCTTCAGACACATTGTAAGTCTAATCTTGCTCAAGAGTGTCACCTAATAAAAGTCTGGATGGATGATTTTTCTTCTTTTTCACACTTCCAGATCAATAAATAGCTTAACACTTGCACTGAAAAATTTGATTTAATTTCCGTTCAATCTGGAAAGTAGAAAAAATGTTAGCCATATTGCAAAAAAGATACAGAAGAGGAATGAATGTCGTGGTCAAATGAAATAGGTGATCGTGGTTTTGATGTATTATAGCTTACTTCAGGCAGTATGTCTATTTCATGTGTATCTCGAAATGTATGTTTTACATCCTATTTGAAATTAAATATATAATTTCTTTTTATTGGAATGCATATTGTTTTCCTATTTGATTTTATATTATGTATTATCATCAATTCCCACGTATCCCAGACGTTTGAGTTCTGGTATCGTATTTTGTTCTGATCAAATATTAATATGCATGCAGCTTCTTTTCTTTCTGGGGGGAAATTGACCAGACTTCTAAGCGCCACATGTCTAGGGAGAAGACTGATGTAATTTTGAAAGTAGTTGTAAAGCATTTCTTCATTGAGAAAGAGGTCACTTCTACTTTGGTAATGGATTCCTTGCATAGTGGATTGAAGGCTCTTGAAGGCCAGACTAAAAACCAAAAAGCTAAAGTGAAATTGCTGGATGCTGAAGAAATACCAGCACCAATTGTTCATGTGGAGAAAGACATGTTTGTACTGGTGGATGATGTTTTACTGCTACTTGAAAGGGCTGCAATAGAACCACTGCCTCCTAAAGATGAAAAGTGCCCTCAAAACCGGACAAAGGTAAGATGTAGAATTATGTTTGTAATAGTGACCATGGAATTTTGTATTGATGCCTGATCTGATAACTGGTGACATGGTTGAGCACTGATCTCTATAAAAATGCGATGGTATTGGGCTGAGGTTTTTAGAAGACGTAGTTGACAAATAAGAGCAGAACAGAATATGTTTGAATGGGGTCTAGACTAGGGAGAAAAGGAAACTGAAACTCTGCTATTGTATTCTCAATAGCATTATATTTAGGATTGATTTTCGCTCAATTACTACTACTACATCAGCTGGTCATCTGAACTATTAACCTTTAGAGTTATTTGATTTATGCTTCAATGTTTTTTGCTTGTTTCTTATTTTGTGTGTCTTTTATTCTGTCATTTTAGAATGATTACACGTGTTTAGAATTGCTTTGAAAATTTATAATTGAATAATAACAATTTTGCAATAATTTTTTTCAAAAACTGTCTCAGTGTAAACATATATTGGTAATCATCAGGTATTAAATTACTTTAATTTAAAAATTTAGTGGGATTTAATAATAAGGTCCCTGCTTGTTTAAACATAAAAAAGTGAGTTATTATGATTGTTCTTTTTTTTTTTTTAATTTAGCTTGTGAGAATAGACTAGACTATAATTTTTTTTAATTTTACTTTATCACCAAAAAATGAATTGTCAGTTTTTTTATATTAAAACTTAATTAATTTTTTACATTTTGAAAAAAAAAACACAAAAGGCCCAAGTGATATTAAGATAATTTTGTTCATGTTTAAATATAATACTGATGTTTATGTTAATTGTAGAGCTTATTTCTTCCACGTTGGAAGCTACGCTACTATGAGTCAAACCCAGGATGAGTCAAACCCAGGGAATGCTTTTGCATCAGTTAAAACACAATTCCGCCTGAAAAGAAATATCTGCAATTTAGTTTTTAGAAAATTGATTTTGGCTGCAGAAGCTTATATTTCCTGTCTTTATTACGGAGTTTCAAATGAGTAGTTCTTCATTTATTCATAAATTTTTGCATGCTTGATATTTTTGATTTTACCATTTGCTGCACCACTAACAAATATTTTTTTCCCTTGTCACTTGAATTTAGGTTGAGCTCATACTATATTTGTGCCATATTTCTATATATGTCTTATATTTATGCAGTATATGCTTTAATATTTAAGATATTTAATAACAAACAAGTTTGGCCTAGTTAAACTTGTAGACATGTGTTACACGTCTTGCATGAGTAACTTGGGGGTTTTAAGGGCAGTGAAATAAATGAATATGGCGCTTTTAGCTTTTCAGTTTTGGAATTTATTTGAAACCTTTTTCTCTTAATTTTGCAGGATGGAGATTCTGGAGAGGATTTCAACAAGGATTCTATTGAGCGTGATGAAAGGCGTTTAACAGAATTGGGTCGTAGGACTTTGGAAATATTTGTCCTTGCCCATATATTCAGGTAGGATACACGATAATTTTGTAATGAATTCAGAGCGTTCAAGTTTCTCAGCTTCATTGCTTTTATATATACTTTTACTTATGCTTGTATTTCCCCCTTAATCAAGTATTAGAGAGGCATGCATAATATTGACACAGTTAGCCTGCTGATTTGGGATGCTGTCCATTTCTTTGTACTGTTATTAACAATA
>NC_028358.1:35448975-35494123 GCF_000741045.1 Vigna radiata var. radiata
TTTCTTTCAAATCAAAGCAAGAACATTAGCATGATGTTCAATGTATTTTGGCTAACTTTTTCCTACAATTGTGTGTTTGGTAAATGCATTAGAATCGGACACAATTGGTCATTGGGATCTAATCTATGAATGGGTATGTTCGGTGAACAAGCAAGAATGATACACAATAGGAGATTGAGTTAATTAGTATGTCTTGTGTGTTTTAAAAATGGAACAAAATAAAACAGCAGGTACAAGGGTAGTACAACCTGGTTATAGGGTTTTTGGTGGAACCAATGAGAATAGAAGATAGCCTTTTTGTTCCGTTATGTTTTGATAGATAACTATATTCTACCAAAAAAAGTAGTCAGCAATTTTCATTTCTTAGACGTTAGCTCAGTGTTGAAGTGTTGCATTGCATCAAATGAGTGCTTATCTACTTCCACGTTTTGGCCAATGTTCTACAATTGTAGGCAAAATAGGATGCAGCTGATTATTCTGCATAATACAGACTTAATTGTGAGTTGCTTCAAGTTTAACTGCCTGTTTTGAAATATTAGCTTATTCAGAAGTTGTGATCCCCTTGTATCAATGAGGTTGGAGTTCCTCTACTTTTCAGTATTGCCAACGGGGAATAGGAAATTGTTGAAAATATGGAAATATTGAGAAGTTCCTAATTGTAGGGCCCGGATATGTAACCTATCTAGAAGTTAGGGAGAGGCATAATTAGACATGCATCAATTTAGATATCCTGACTATTTAGTTTCATGGTTGCAGTAACAAAATTGAGGTTGCATACCAGGAAGCTGTTGCACTCAAAAGACAAGAAGAACTCATCCGTGAAGAAGAGGCTGCATGGCAAGCTGAAAGTGATCAAAAAGCAAAACGTGGGAGTGAGAGGGAAAAAAAGTCGAAGAAAAAACAGGTCTGGAACCCATTGAAAATGCAGTTTCAAGGAATTTCTGGTTATCTGAATGTTGATTTCACTGATGCAATGCATTTTCTAGCTCCCTTGTTAGCAAATTAGGTTCTTATCTGATTATCTGTAATGTTGTGGTTTAGAAGTGAACTCCTATGAATTTCACTATGGAAGATAATTCAACTACAGAAAATGCACTGTAAATGAAAACTTATGATATAATAATGAACACATTGAAAGCAGGTAGAGTTGGTCAATGCCACCGATATACTTCTTTTATCCTGGTACTGATGAAGCATCAACTCCTGCCTATGCTGAACCCCCGAACTCAAGTAATAGGGTTTCACTAATTTGGATTCTTTCTTTCTAATAAATAGCATCGTTCAATTCACTTAAATTTAAGGGAAATAAGGCATAGTATGTTCATATATGCACATATACATAATTTTCCCATCTTTATGTGTGAGGTGCCTGTTGAAGACCTCTCTTACTTCTTTACAAACCCAGCCTTGTATAAATTTCTTTGGGCTGATATATGATGCAATTCCACTAATAAAAGCAAAGCAATAATGTACAAGAAATACAAGCAGAACAAAAGGAGAGTAGTTAGGAAATCATCTTAGAATATAGATCTAGGCCTAACCAACTATCCTGTAAAACTGACTTATACAATAAACGTTGCCTTTCACTTATACATTATATTTTGGCATTACTTCTAGTTAGTGCTGGACTTGAGATTTTAAAAATACGCTCCTTCACATCCAAACACTATCGGGCTTGATATGCTGATAATATGGTGGATGGCCCTTTTAATGGATTTAAGATATGTTCAATGCCATCTTAGAATCTGGGTTGACTCTAATACAAGCCTACAACACCGATTTGTGACGTGAGGACTGTCTCCTCTGCTTGCTGGTTAAAATATCAAGTTTATGAATAACTAATAAACTTACTGGTTAGTTAGTCAGTCTTTGGTTAACCCATTCAGCACCTAATATTGTTAATCAGTATCGACCCTTTGACCTGAATTTTCCTTAGTTGGATGTAATTTTGCTAGTAATTTGTAACCTGTAATGCTCTCCAGGTTTTTCTGTTGACATCTGCTTGCTATTTTTGGGATTAAATGATGTAATTTGCATGAGGTAATGAGAGTTCTGGGTTGATATTTTTCTAACAGTTGTTGACAGATATTCCTGTCTTTTCACTACAGGCCAGACAAAAACGGAGCAACCGAAAAGGAAAGGACAAAGGGAGGGAGGAGAGCTCTACTGTCTCTGTACCTGAGAAGAACCAAGACAATGCTGCTGATGACAAAAATGATTCTAACATAGAGGAAGCTGTAGCTGTGTCTGAAACGGCTGATGCTGTGGAAGATGTTTCTGATGTGTCTGACTCTGTAGATGGAGTTGCTGAAACGCTTCAGCCTGATTCAGAAGACAGAGATGGTGGTCCTGTTAATTGGGATACTGATGCATCAGAAGTTCATCCTCCATCCGAGGATAGAAACAATGGCATAGGTGGTGCTTCAACGATACAAAATGGAATATCCGAGAAAAGGAGCAGTTCAGTGATAGATGACAGTTCTTCAACATGTTCTACTGATTCTTTGCCGTCAGTAGTCATGAATGACCCCCACAAAGGAAACTCTTTCTCAAATTATAAAGTCCAAAAGTCGCCTAGCAGGTGCTTATATTTAATTTTGTGTGAATGATAATCAATTCTCATGTGTTTGTGATATGATATGACACTTTTTATTTGTAGAGGTAAGAACCGAGGCAAAACATTGTCTGATGTGAGTAGTTGGACGAATGGAATAGATAATCAGCCATCTCGTTCTGCGTTAGATGCCGGGGATTGTAACAATGAGTCTGGAAGTGGTAAGAATGGAAAATCTGAGTCTGGGGTTGTTGTCCTCTCCTTACAGGATCAGTTGAAGTGTGCTGAGCAGCATGTTGTCATAAAGGTTGTCATTTTCAACTTTGTTGGAAATAGTTATCCAGTTATCATAAATTCTTCTCTAAATCTTGTCTAATTGACTTTCTTTGATTATGGAATGCTTTTTGTCTATTTTTTCCCCTAATTTTAGTGTTGTGTCTTATCATCTATGATTCGTGCATAATTTTTACTTTTTATTTTCACCATTTAAGAGGAGCGTTATAGTTTTGTTGTTGAGAATATTTCAAATTAATTACACTTCCTACAACAAAAGAGAGCCATAAAAATGGAGAGATGACCGAACACCTTGCTTTCCCTTATTAATTTTCTATCTGCAAATAGATGAAAATAAATTTGAATTTGCTACTTAACAAAAAGTTGATGTATCTATATTCCTATCCTGTTTACAGATTAATCATGGGAAAAAAGATGTGTATCCATTTCATCTTGTTTCCATCACCAGCTATGGAAGGATGATTTTTAAATTCTTCCACTCTTCTGTACTTCCGTGAGTGTCAATTAAAATTGATCCATAATCACATGTGTCCCTTTTCCTTTACTTTCATACACCATCAAACCATTGAGAGCCTACGTGAATGCTTATCTCCAAAATTTTTCTGGAACGAAGATGTTTACATTCGCTTTATTTTCTTTCGTATGACTTGTTTTTGATTTTGGAATTTTCTGCTTTCTGTTTACTGGAAAGAATTTGAATCTTATTTCTATCCAAGTTGGTGGGAGATCAGATTTGGAGTTGGCATTGACGTTATTTTTGTTTCATGTTTGCTTTTAAAGTTTTCGTTTCGCTATTTTGTTAAGCTTTTATCTTCATTCAATATCTTTTTAACATATGAATAAATTATTTTCACCCTCAATTAGTTGAGCTTGACGTGGTGCTTTGCTTTTCTAATTGTTAGGAAGAGGAGTTTCATTCAGTGAAGAAGCCGGGCATCAGAGACCTTGTTGAGGCAGAGAGATCTATTGACAATGACAGTCTACGAAAAGAGAAGATATCATCTGTGCCATCCTCACCCATTAGTCCTCCTAGAAACTTATCATCCTCTGTTCAAATGAAGTTAGAACACAAGACTAGCCGTACTGTATATCCTGTTCATATCAGGAAAACATCTTTAAGTGGTTCCCCACAGACTGATAAAGATCCATCTTCACCTTTTACTCCTGCATCACCAGTTCCAGCTGCGTCTAAAAGCGAGATACAAAAGATTTCAAGCGCAAGATTAACTGAAAGATCTGAGGCACAAGTGCCAATGATGTCGAGACCTTCAAGTGCTCCTTTAGTTCCTGGTCCCAGGCCAACCGCCCCTTCTGCCTCGGTGGTACAAACTGCTCCCCTACTTGCACGCTCAGTGAGTGCAGCTGGCCGGTTGGGTCCTGATCCCTTACCTGCTACCCATAGGCGTGCTCCTCAATCCTACAGAAATGTGATTATGGGGAACCCTATGGCATCAACTGCTGCTAGTCTGACCCATTCCAGCTCCTCAAGTTCAGGAGTAAATCCATCACCTGGCTATTCTCAACCATCTTCGTTAGTGTCATCTGTATTTTTATCCCAGAGCTCTGACAGATTGGACAAAAGTTCTGGTCAATCTGGTGTTCATTTTAGCTTGATTGCACGGGATGTTTTGCAGAATGGTTCCCAGTGGATTGAGAGTTCTCAAAGGGAATCGAACAGAATGCCCTTAGATCAACCCTCCAGGCTCGATGATGCTCAAAATCATGACTTGTACAGGCCAGCACACAGTAGATCAATGGGCAACATGTCAACTGAGTTCCCAGCCTGTGCATCTGGGCGTCATAACCAAGGGTTAATTGTGGATGAGTTCCCACACCTTGATATCATAAATGACCTGCTTGATGATGAACATGTTATTGGGAAGTCGGCTAAATCAAGTTCAGCATTCCAGTCTCTGAATAACGGACAGCAGTTGCTAAATCGACAGTCCACTTTTCCAGGGGATTTGGGTGCAAATGATGATCCGGGATCTTCAACCACTTCCTGCAGGTTTGAGCGGTCACGAAGTTACCATCATGACCATAGATTCCAAGGAGGGTATAACTTGTCTGGTGGGCATTATGATTCAGTGAGGGATTATATTCCAGCGATGAATAGTGTGCATTGCGTGAATGGTCAGGTAGATGGGTTGATACCGAACCAATGGCAAGTGGGTGGTTCCGATCTGTTGTATATGGGCATGAGAAACACAGAGAACGGTAATTATGCATACTATCCAGATTACTCAAATATGACATGCGGTGTGAATGGTTATACTGTATTCAGGCCGTCAAGTGGTCCCTAAGAGGGAAACGGTAAAGAAGCGTGCCACCAATGAGTGTGGTCACTAACAAATGTAATGTGTTTGAGGAAATTGTTGGGTCTTTTTAGATTGGAGTGAGGTTGTAATCTCTCGATTAAAAAACATTTTGTAAAGAGTGTGAGTTATTTGATTCCAGCTTTTTATCCACTTCATCTTTTTGCCTGCCTCAGATTATTCATGAATCTTTATTAGGTTTCAATACTTATGTCCTAATAACTCCACCTTCCCAACCATCGCCTCATTTTCAAAACGAAGACTACTGTATCCACATTTGCAAATGGTCGGTAAAATTTGCGATATTATGTCAAGATTAGATAACAACTTAGTTTAGTATAATAAATATTTATATATTTTTTACTTTTAATATAATAATATCGTTTTAGTATAACGATTATGGTTTAGTGAATTTTGTTTGAACTTAGTTAATGTTTAAAATAATTGGATATGTATTTAACATTTAGTATTATCGTGTTTGTTTAAAAAGAACTACGCCTCTAGGTCTAGTTATGACCAAGTCGCATATTAGTGATGTAAGAATGTCCTATTTTCTCTTCTTTGTGTCAATGTGACTATCAAATTGAATTGAATCTTACATTTGTGTTGCTAACTATTAGAAATAATGTCGGTCAAAGTTTCATATTTAATAAAAAAAAAAGATAAAATTAAACATTAACATGAAATATTTATAAAAAATATACTTGATATACACAGTTTTTATATTTATTTGATAATACTTTTTTATTTTTTTATTATAAAAAAAGTTTACTTTTATTATCATTTTACTTTGAAGTGTGTATCAAATGAATATAAACATATGTTACCTTATCATTACTCAAAATTTATATATCTAATATCTTAAAATTTTGTAAATTTTAAGTAATGGTTGAATGACATATATTTATATTTATTTCACATATAAAGATAAGACAGTCATAAAAAAAATAAATTTTTGTAATTTAAAAAAAAAGTAAAAAAATAAAAGTAGTGTTAAATAAATATAAAAAATATTTGTGTCAAAAGTATTATTTTCTAAATTTAAAGTTAAAAGTTCAAACAAATACCATGTATGAGAAAAGACTTAATGTCATATATATATATATATATATATATATATATATATATATAATATATATATATATATATATATATATATATATATATATATATAATATATATATAGAGAAACTCATCACTAACAAATTAAGTTAATGATGATTTTGTTTCATTTAATATTTTGGTTTTGATTCGAACTACTTAGAATTTGTGGGTAATCAAGGTGCAATAGACCTTATTGAAAAGGTGAATGCCAACTTTTAGTATGTGCTTAAGTATTTATTAAAGGATCCTATTATACTTTATAGGTTTTATTTTAGTAATATTTTTGAAATTTAGAGGCAAACAATTACTGATCCACATTTCTAATCTTATAAACATTGTGAAATTTAATACAATGATTAGCTGTTATATATGAAAGCTTAAACTTAGACAAAGGATCAGAGGCCCAAAAATGGATTTAATATCTCAAAAACACCTTATATAGGTTTGGTGTGTGCAAAATTGCTTATGCCTATTCCTTTTGCTTATATTTAACTTAACTACAAATCATTCTGTGGTTAAGATATTTATTATTAATAGCTTCTCAAAATTTTGTTGTATTCTTGTTCTGAAATATTTATGAAATATTTGTTTTAGAATTTGCTAAGATTGTATCCTTTGAATCTACTTTAAGGATGTGACGACACTGATAAAAGTGTCTCTTTTTCAGAAACTTGTCATATTTGATGAAACTTGGTATGAAGAAATTTCTTTATTTTTTATTGTTTATGGATTTGTATTTGAAATAAGAGAGAAGAATAGAGAAATGGAAATGATTTTACACAATGTAGCCCATTGTTCTTCCTTCTCTAAGAACAGAGTTCCATACATCTTAACAGAAATTCTTGCACGAGAACAAAGAAAAACAAATATTGAATGATACTTTATTGTATTATTGAAATATGAGAGCCGCGTGTCTGTTGTATACACAATACAAAGGACATCTGTCAGGCTGTAATATATAAACAGTTGTACAACACAATGACTCTGACTTATACATCCTTAATAATATAAAATTCTTGAGAAACTTTAAACCATATTAACTCTGATTTATTTCTGAAACGTTGAGATTTACACCAACACTACATTAATGTCGAAAACCTATATATACAATCTTTATATTTTTCGGATGTATTCGTTTCCCTTTTATTCTCATTCTTATGATTATTATTACATAAGTATGTTATGTTCTGTATATATATATATATATATATATATATATATATATATATATATATATATATATATATATATATATATATATATATATTGTAACTTGTTTTTCTTGTACATAGTACATCTTATATTTTATTTTTTAAGTTGTTGAACTTGTAAAAGTTATTAAAATTTAAGCATATAATAATAAAGAAAATATCTACAGAAACTATTTTTTATATGGAAAATGATATTTTAACACCATTTTTTTGACACCATTTTGACACTGCAACGTGTCAAAATGTGGTTGGACGATTTCAAATTAAAAAAATAAACTTTGGTTTTTCTCTTCCAAATATACCCCTGCCTTAACTTTTTTAATTTGAAATCGTCCAATCACATTTTGACACGTGTACAGTGTCAAAATGGTGTCAAAAAATGATCTTAAAATATCATTTTCCTTTTTTTATATTGTTTTAGATTTTGAAAACTAGTATTTGTTAAGAGTATTTTCATAAAAAAAAAATGAAACTCATCCACTTTTAATCTCTCCATAGTTGTGCGGATGTATAATTTTAGTCTATGTAAAAGTGACTTAGCTTTTTATTTAATTTTATTAGGAAAATGATATTTTAACACCAATTTTTTGACACTGCATACGTGTCAAAATGTGGTTGGACGATTTCAAATTAAAAAAGAAACTTTAGTTTTTTTCTTCCAAATATACTCTTGTCTTAGCTTTTTTAATTTGAAATCGTCCAACTACATTTTGACACGTGTGCAATGTTAAAATAGTGTCAAAAATTGGTGTTAAAATATCATTTTCGATTTTATTAATAGTCAGATGATATATTAAGTTGAACTAAACTTTCTTAATTGATTAGTTTTTGAAAATTTAGAAGATTAGTTGTACTATTAAAATTACGCATAATATACAAAAGAAATTAGATTTTCAAAAATATATTCGACTATTTAAAAGAATCTGAATTTAAAGTTAAAGAAACTAATACGTAGCAAATGAGTAAATTTAAATAAAGTCTAATTTAATTATAAAAATTTTGTGAATTGTTTTCCACAGGCAGCGAAAGAAAGCAGTGCATAATGGGTGTTGAAAAAGTAGCATGAAGAAATGGGTGTGTGATGAAGCAAACACAAAGCATATATGGCACTGTAAAAGGATGTAACAAATGAGGGTTTGTGGTTAGGAATATTCTCGTTATGCTTTACGCACTATGCTTTTTCTGGTTATCTCTTGCTTGCTTATGAACTCACTTTCATCAATGCCTTTTTACTCCTTTTTCATATCAACCTCACAATTTATTCATTCCCAACATTATTATAGATATGCTTTCAATCTATTATTTCCAACCATTTGCATCTTCTTTTAATCAAGTATATATGTTTTATTCTTCCATGCATACATAAATAAGAATATTCATATTTCTTATAAGGTGTTTTTGTTGAGGTTAATGTTGCAACCAAAATCGCGACAGGACGACGATCCCAAAAGAAAATACGAGTTTGAAAAAGAGTTTGGAATCGTCATCATAGTTTATTCTAGAAAACTACGGAAAAACCATAAAGAAAGGCACAGTCCACGAAAACCAGATTCTGGATTCGGGAGTCGGTTACGTGTAGGGAAGGTGATAGCACCCTACAACGCCTGCCCGAAGACAGTACCTTTAATTAAATACGCAAATAAAGATGTGGTTTACAAAATGTTTAATCATCCCCAAAATCTATTATATGTTTCAATCTATTATTTCCAACCATTTGCATCTTCTTTTAATGAAGCATATATGTTTTATTCTTCCATGCAGACATAAATCAGAATATTCATATTTCTTAGGTGTTTTTGTTGTTAGATATACAAAGAATGAGGTTATTAATCACAACTACTCCTTTATACTGTTGTTGTTTAATTACATAAATAATTAATTGACACTACTTTTTATTGAAAATTTTAAAACAATTAATCAATGAGTCTTTTATGTTTATATATTATTTTATTTTCTCATTTTTATCTACTGTAAAACTTGGACTAATATTGTATTTTCAAAAACTTAAACTCAATCACATGAAATATTGATATTGTTCTCTAACTCAAAATTTAAAAGAGATAATAAATTTGTAGACATTCTTATATCATTTTTTCATTTTTACTTAATATAAAATTTATAGATATACTTAGTTATATTTAAGATGAAATATAGCTAATTTTGCACTATGTTGTGTCTGGTGGATTGGTTGGTGTTTGAGAACTTTGTTTGCTTCACGATAACAACACAAGTCCACTTGTTTGCATCACCCATCTGAATGTAGTCAATATTCCAGCTTCCAACCATTATGCATGTAGATTTTGACGTTCACTTTTTTAGAATCACTGTTATACAAATTTATAATTTATTTATCAAATCAATTTATAATAGATGTAAATATTATTTTACAATTTTTTTTCATAAAATTAAATTAAACTTAAAATTCATTTGTTAATCTATATAATTAATTTATTTGAAAAGAATTATAATATGAAGATTAAATTATTTATCTAATTAAAAACACAATTTTTATCCATATTTTCAAAAATAACAATGAAATTAAAATACACAAATTCTGATTAATATTTAAAACCTTCAAAATTTTGAAATTCTCTGTCTAATCTATGCATGAGCCAATGGGATATCTGCTCACGGCAAAACATTGACTTATGATATACTTACAAGTCAATGGCAATTAATTGACGTATATATCTAATTCCCTTTTCTTGTTTTTGTTTATATAATTATGTAACGTGTTATATCTTTCCACCCCCAACTAATTCTATTTTCTTACTTTAATTTATATCTTATAAATCTGTGCCTTAATTATTTTATGTGTATAAGTATCCAAAATTTTGGATATAGTTATAATTTAACTTTAATAAAAACATCTTTATTAAAACATGAGTTAAATATATTTATGATATTTTTAATTTTTAATGAAAATTAAAATTAGTATTTTTTAAAATTTTAGACTAATTTAGTTTCTTATTTTAGAATTGTTAAGATTTAATTATTTTAATCAAATTTAGTTAAATTTATTTCAACATGTTTCTCAATTAATATTAAAAAAAATTATCAAATAGTATAAAAAATACAAATTTATAATGAAATATATTTGAAATATTAAATAAATATAATAAAATTTGGTTAAAAAAACTAAAGTCACATATTTTAAAAAATTTAAAATGGATCAAAGTTTAAAAATAAATTAATTTTCATTTTCATTTAAATTTAAAAGATCAAAAACATATTTAATTCTTAAAACAAAACTGAAGTCTTTAAAAAATTAACATGATAAAGTTCTTAAATTTGTTTAAGACCTTTACTCTTAATTCGTTATATTGAGAGCTTTCAAATAATGATTTTTAAGATTTTACTTGTAGTAATAATCCGATAACAAGTCAAGCGAATTGATATTACACTTAAAAAACAGCTATTAGATTACTATTTAAGAATTTAAATTGAAATTTACTTTAGCTTAATAAATTCAATTTTTAAAATATAATCATATTTACATATTTTAGTTCAATGTCACTCATTCCTTTATATCTTATAACACCATATTCAAATGAATAATATTTATCAAAATATTCATTGTGTATATTTATTTAGCATAACTTTAAAATTAAAATGTGACGCTTGATGTTTGACAGTATATCCATATGGGTATCCACTTTCGTGTCAATATTAATCTCATTATATTGATATTATAACCTAGCAAGACCTTTTTTTTTTTTTTTATATATTATTATTACTACTTAATTTTGTTACCTCCCATGTTTTAATGTCATTAGCCTATAATACTTTTTAAATGAAAATGTTTATGAATAAATACTATTATATATTATTATTAACAGGTTTAACCTCTATTTATCTATAACAATAGTTATTTATGTCTACTATAATCATTTTTTAATTACATGCTACTTTTAATATTATTATATACTAATTATGTGTCACTTTACTTAATACCGTTATAGGCTAAATCTTGTATAATTAAGCTAATTTGTGCCCGCATGCTACCTTTAATATTTTTACATGTTGTTATGTTATTTACTTATTAAGAAAATATATTAATATGTCAATGGAGTACTCCAAAACATATTTACATTTTATATATAGAAAACTTAGTAATACTATAACAATATTTTAATAGTCCGCATACCTGCATCTATATCCCTATTTTCTTAATTATTAATATTCATTTGAAGATAACTATTATTTATCTAAATACATCTTTTTATCGATAAGGTTAAAAGAAATGCAAACTAAAATATATTAAAAAAATATAATTTTTTTATTAATTGTCCATCATACTCATATTTTTAATAGTTTTTCTCGATTTTTCTTAAAATTAGACTTAAGGGTTGTAGTGACTTATATATCGAGGGAATAATAAATTTTATTAAAAAAAATTTAACTAATATTTTTAATAACAAATTAATGAATAAATTTTAAATCTAAATCAACATTATTATATTGGCATTAGAGATACTTCCAATTCCAACATAATAAGATGAAAAGATGAGTAGCAATTGATAGGCAGAACAGAACTCGACAGGCAAGCAATATAAATAGGCGTATCTGGTTCAGATGTTTGATCATAAGTTGTCTTGTTTCCCCTTGCAAGTTTCTTAAAAGAGAAAGACAGAAGCATGAAGGTTTTGATGAAGTTTATGTTTGCAGTGGTGGTTGTTGGTGCAGTGGTTGAGGTTGTGGCAAGCGTAGATGGTAAGATAATGAAGATGAAGGAAGAAAGGGGTGTTGTGTTTGTATACGATAAGGGTCCTGTGCCTCCCTCAGGGCCGTCAACCTGCACATATATCCCTGGAACTGGTGGCACAAACTGCCCCCCTGTCAAGGAAATCAAACCTAATTAATATCATCCTCGCCTTCTTCTTCCATTTCCTGTTGCAACAGATCAACATTGAAATCAACCTCATCACAGACATATCAAACACTTTATGTCTAACACAAGGATCATATTTATGTTTTCTTGCAATCTTTCCATTTCTTGTTTACGTCGTTTCTAATTTTCTTTTTTAGAACACTTAAGACAAATGTATTATACATAGAATCTTGCTAATTATACTTTGAAATGTATGATATATAAATAAATATTAGATTTGAATATCCATTTTGTCCCTACTGAACTTACTGTGTAAACACTGTCAACAAAATTCTGTCACTGTTTGTATAACACCATAATACTTTTGTCTTTGAGAATTTTAAAACAGGGTTCGAGACCTTACTATTAGAGTATTAGAAATTTGTGGAACATTTTGAGTAATTTTTACTCTTGTGGAGATGCATGTAAAAAGAAAGTTCTCATCGTGGTGATTTAAAGATTTCACAACATTCTTTCCCTAAGATGACACTTAATCACATCATGTCATTGGTGTATTTTTTTTTTTATTGTGATGGAATGGAAAATTAGAAATTGAAGACATTAAAAATAAATCAAAAGTAAAATTGTTTAAACTAAATAAATATTATAATAAGAAATAGGATAATTTTATTTCTTTATTTTATCATATTAGTAATTTTATTTACTATCTTTTTTAATAAAATATCTCTTGACACCTAATTTTTTTAACGAATAATTATTTGATATTTTTTTTAATAATATAATATTATATTTAAGTGAGTAAATAAGAAAATTAAAAAAAAAATATTTAAAGTTTAAATGAATTATATAAGATAAATTAGTTATGAAAATATCATAACTCTTAATTAAAGCACGCAAAACTTTCCAATTTCTTCTTTATTGAGACTCACGTGTGATTAGAATATGTTGTACCTGGTTATATACAGAAAAATGATTATTTGACATCCACATTTTTCTATTACTTTCACTCTATACAATTCATTATGATTAATAATATAATAATGTATGCTAAAATTTTAGATTAAAAATTAAAATAAAAAATCATTAACATAGTATTATATTAAACTGTAAAATGCATGTATTTTATTTGGTGACAAGCTTATTTGGTGCTCCAAATTCAACTGTGCGTAATATTTTTAGCTTATAAAAAAAAGTTAATGTTCTTTTTCATTTTTAAATAGAGAATTAATGTTTTTTAATTTCAAATTTGTAGAGTTAACATAATTTTAGAATTAATATTTGTATTTAAATATTAGTTGCTTCAAAATTTGAAAGTAATTTTAAGATTATATAGTGGAAAAACGTTGTTTAACGTTAGCTCATAGAGGTCTGTTAGCGCTTCACCGATGTCTTATGATGACCGGTGACATTATCGTAAATAAGATGGTAACCTAGATGTCGGCTTCAAGGTAATGAGACGTCTATTATGTAGTACACGTCAGCTCTGCCGTAAGCCGACGTCCAATGTAATGAGGTAGGCGAGAAGATAGACTTCTCCTGCGCATTTGACGTCGGTTGTGATGGGGGACTGACGTCTACTTGGCTGTAATTAATGCTGGTCACCTGATTCCCAGACGATTAGACGTCAGGAAGTCAAAAACCGACGTCTATGGCCTGTCCGGAAGGCGGGAAGACAAAAATTTCTGCAAAATAGACGTCGCATTTTTGGGTGCGCGACGTCTATGTGCTTGTAATTAATTATGTGCATCAAACTCCGAGGCACTTCGACGTCCTACAGCAGAAACCCGACGTCTATATTATTATAGACATCGACACCCCTTCAAAACTGTCGTCTACGTCACTAACAGGAAATGAAACGTCAATCGGTTCAGCGTCCTAGACGTCGGCTCCCCTGGTGGCCGACGTCTAATGGGTATTCGAAAAGTCAGTTTGATGTTATCCTGGACGTCGAATTAGTTAGATAACCGACGCCTAGGTGACTATAGACGTCGGTGTTTCGGTCTCTGGAGCAACACCAACGCCCCATTTCATGTTAAATAAACTGCAAACTCTTTGCGGTATTGCAGTTTCTGATATCATCGTCTTCCTCCTCTCCTTTTTCTCTCTTGCGACTCCTCTCCTTTTTCTTTCTTGCGACATTGCATTATTGTTTCTGATAACATCATGCATCGTCTTCCTCCTCTCCTTTTTCTCTCTTGCGGCATTGCATCCCAGGTGCGTGTTATTTTATGGTTACCGTTTAAACACTGTTCAGTCTTTCATCGATTATCTTCTAGTTTAATTGATTAAAATTTGTTTTCCTTATGTTGTGTTTTAGTGCAGTTTTGTTTCTCTCTTGGGCTAACGCAGTACCACATTCTTCCTTTGCTAGTTGCCTTCCAGAAAAAGCGGCGTCTTTTGGATTTCTCGTGGCATTTCGATCCAAAAACAACCTTGGGTCGTTGCCTAGTTATCGTTTCACCGTAATTTTTTCCTCTTGTGGTTGAAAATGAAACTAAGCAAAGTCCCAGGTTCGGTTTTGGGTCGAAATGCCATGAGAAATTCAAAAGAGGCAAGCTTTTTTTCGGGGGAAACTAGCAAAGAAAGAATGTGCTACTGGACTGTCCAAAGATAGGAACAAAACTGCACTAAAACACAACGTCTATATTAGACGTCGGTTAATGTATACATCGACGTCTAATAGTGACATTAGACGGTGGTCAGTGACGTGTTCAAAGTCTTTATGTGCTCTTAGACGTCGGGTATTGCATCATTCGACGTCTATATATTGCCTTTAGACGTCGGATTACACCTGCACCGACGTGTAGTGACGTCTGACATGGAACTAACTGACGCCTGTACAGACGTTTGTTGTGTAGGATGTGCGACGTCCCATTGACGTCATCGGTTTTGACGTCGGTTGTGAATGAGATGTTAAAAGCCCAAAATAACCGACATTAAACAACATTTTTCCACTAGTGTATATTTTTGAAAAATGATTCACAAGAAAGAAGACTAAAGAATGTATTTTAATTATTCTTACTTTTTATTACTAAAAACATGCGAGGGAATTGAACTCACGATAACAATTGATATTAACTTTTGTTTTCATTTCTTTTGTAAATTTTTATCAAATAATTATTTTATTTAAGGTGAGACCTCTTCAACTTTGATGTGTTTTTCATATTTCAACCTAAATTAATTTTTTGTATAGTTTTATTTTTTATTTTATTCTTAATTTCTTAAAACATATTGAATTGAATTAGGAATGGTGATAAATGATTGATTAACTTTTAAATACGAGCTGATATGTCAAAGTTGATATATTGACATAGATGTAATGTAACATTAATTTTCAATATCTGTGAGTATAATCATCAATTTTTCTTATCAGTGCTTGTTTCAGGAGCTGAAATTATGCATCACTTTGCATCTCAATTGCTTGCATCAAGATCAAACCAATCCCTTTTGACAGTGCAATCAAATCAAATATAATCCTCTCTATATTTGAATTGCTGGATTGACATGTACACTAAGATTGACCACAACTCTGCAGTATCGATCGTGCACTTTATCAGTAGCTAACGTAACCTCGGGATTCATCTCTGATAGCAGTATTTGAGATAGACTCACACCACCCACCCCACTTCCTGTGACAAATACTTGCTAGAACACTTTATGTGCCAGATGCAGGATCTGACCAACTTTTTATTTTCTTTTTTTCATGGAAAAACCTAGTGACTTGGATAAATATACAGTATAATACTGTATATAATAACACATTTCAGTATTTTCAGCCGTCTGCATGTTGGGGGAGTCCCCACCAACTAAACTTTCCTTTTATTACATTCTTAATTCATGCATGCATGTGTTAATTTTCAGTGTGGTATTAAACATATATTTTGTCAAACACTAAATACTAGTGTGTTTCTAACATGGCCTCTGACTGTTGGCAAAAACTGCCCCATTCCTGAGGAGATTATGAATGTTGCGAGAAAAACTGAAACTGAAACTTATCCTCGTCTTGTTGTTCCAACTGGTGTTGCTACTAGTCAGCACTGAAGTTCTCTTAAGCATGTAAGCCTCTGGTTATAAGGTTTATTTATTAAGCTCAAAGCGCACATTGGTGGTGAACTGAACTCTTGCAATACGTGAACACTCTATTGTAATAAGTCAAACACTTGTGTATCTCAGTCTAGCAAAATGATCTTTCGTTATAATTTATATTTATCACTATTGCCATTTTCTAATATTCTGTATTTTATACGATATTTATAATGTTGGACATGGGAAAATTTGCTAATGGTATTATGCATGGACCCTTCTTCATTATGTTGAGATTTATGATGTACAAATAGTTTATTTAATTACTCATGAAAGAACAAATTTAGAATGTCTTGGTTACTATTGTGGTGCCGAAATTAAAATAACTTAAAGAAGAGTTATCGTAATAAATGACTGTATCCACTAGGTAAATTGGTGGTGACTAAATGAAAGTGATTCTAATATATGAGTAAAGTGAGTGATAGTTATTGTAGTGTATCCACTAAGAAAAGCTAGTTGAGTATTGATGAGGTAATTTTGTATGAAGTAATTTATTTGGCATAAGTTGAGCGTATATACCTACCCCACTTTCCTATGCAAGGTGCTTGCACCTCAAGATATATGCCAAATTTAGGATCTGCTGTGCCCAAAAAGTCATCATCCTTCATTGCGTGTGCGCTCAATATGCATTTTCCTGTTTGGAATCTCCCCACCAACTATAAACCTTCTGCATGTTCTCATTGAAAACGTAGACGGTTCATCTACATCAAGTTAACTAAGTCAGAACTTGTTGTCTGTGTAGTTAAAAGATTAATCATGATATTCGACATAAACCCTTTTAACTGTTCAATTAGGTTACATCAATTACGTGGCTATAAAGTAAAGGAAAGGGATAACCACCATTTTCATGCATGGAGAGTGGATTCCAACTATAAATACCTTGACCCCCCATATAGATTCTTCATCAATTTCCCTGTTTCCTCAGTTTCTAAACATAAAAATGAAGGTTTTGAAGTTTATTTTGGCAGTGATTCTGATTCTTGGTGTGGTTCATGTTGAGAGAAACCTAGGTGGTAGGGTATTGAACATGGAGGAACAGCTGAAGCTTATGTCCCTAGACAACAAGGGTCCTGTTACACCCTCAGGGCCTTCTACCTGCACGTATATCCCCCGAACCGGTGGCAAAAACTGTCCTCCTTTGGAAGAAATGGATGTCGCAGGAAACTTTCAGCATCGTGCTCATTAAACTTCCTCATCTTCTGCTTTTCGTCTTCTAACCAATCAAAATTGAAGCCTGGACCTCTCTTCTATAACAATATCATTATTGCCTTAATTAATTTACTCATCATTATTAATTAAGTTTATTTCTAATCTTCTCTGTTGTTATTAATGTTGGATCGATATAGCCCGTTTATATGCTTCTTTAGAAAAATAAGATGCTGGTATTTTATACACACACTCTTGTTAACTATATCTCAGTTGTATAATATATATTAATAAATAATTATTTAAAGAATAATATGATGAGAGTGTATCTGTGAGTCTATAGTATAGGTTTTCTCCTACTAATTTTATGATATTTTTGTATAGTTTCAGTCTTTTGGAACTTTGTGTGGTTTATAATAAGATGCAAATTATTGCTATGTCAAAACTGAATATATTAGGTTTAATTTTATCAACAAATTCAAACTTCTGTAGCCACTATAAAGTTTTTCAATCATAGGAATGATCTAGTTGAAAGGTACTGAAGAAATAATATCAGAGGTTCTGCTGTCGGCAAAAAATATTGATTTAAGTGATGATCGATTACTTATTTCTTATTTAAAAAATAATGAGAACAATAAATTACAAATTCTACAAATATTATATATTGTTCATATCTATACATTTTAATTAATAGTAAAAAATATGATAAAATAAATTTGTTATAACCTTTATCGTATATAATTTTTCAATAACTAGAAGCATAATATGGGAGAATATACTCAATAATCTGAATATGAAGACTAATTATAATGTCGTATTAAAATGATAAATAAAATAATTCACAATATTAATACACAAATTAAAAAAAAAAAAAAACATTGGACTCCGCTCACCGTAACTTTAAATCATGTACGAATCTAACTTATATCAATTCTTGTAAAAAACATAATTATGTCAGAAATGCTCCAAGAAAATCAATTTGTAACTTTTTCTTTCTTAAAATAAAATTAAACTTCATGCAATGAATATAAATATTTATTAGGAATGGAAGTTAAGAAAAATATATAATGTTGGAAAACGATGATAAGTATCTTCACTAAAAGAAAAATGAAAAACATAAAAATTGCCTACTTAACATATATTTGTTCTATGTAAAATAATCCGTGAAGATAGTGTAAGCACTTTGAGTTCAAGCACAAATATTTATTCAAAAGCTGTTTTACTTTATTTATAAACACAATTAACTAATATTCCATATGTTTTAGTTTTGCTTTATTGTAACCAACACAAATATGATAGAGAATTTTTAGTTGGTGAAACTTTGATGTAACGTAAGAAAACTCTAGAGAACGGATTTGAATATAATTTTAAACTTTTTCGTAAATTAATGTTTAATTTTTTTTAAAGGGTTAGTCTGTAACAATTATTAAACACTTGAATTTATAAAACAATTTTTAGGGAAAATATTTGAAAAGATATCATGAATTTTAAACCTAACTCAATCTTACAAAACTGACTTATAAGATGAGATTTGTACCTTACTTATATATTATAAATTCGTTATCTCTAGTCGATTTGGAACTTTCAACATAAACTAGTATAACTGATTAAACAGTCTAACTCCATTAAGTTAAATGTACAAGTGTTTTCCTTTAATTCTGAACAAAAACAATAAAGTGTTTTGTAAATTATAATAACATAATATATAACTCTCATAAAGGATTTGAAATCAATAAAAAAAATTATGAAAAGTTGTAAAGAACTTTATTTTTAGAGAAAAAAAGTAATCGTTAAACAATGTAAAGCTTTAAAGAGAATGATAATATGCATAGATAATTCTTCTTATATTTTCTCTTCATGGAGAGACTTCTCTATATTGTTAGAAGAAGATATGTTATTCAAAACTTTTGACTTTCTCATATAGATATAGCCTTTTATACTGTTGTGTCTTGTAAAGGCAACTATGCTATGTATGAAAACGAAAAAAAAAAAACAAACATTTCTAGAATATATAACTTTGTTTTATTCTTTTCCTTGTTGAATAACAAGTATATTCATGTATGTATATTCTTTTTAGAATTTCAATATAAATTAATTAATTTTTATAAAAAAATTATGATAAAAAATATAATATTATTTAATATTAAATATACGTATTTTCATGACATGATTTCATTTATTTAATATTAAATATTTATAAAAAAATTATAATTCTATAAATTTTAAATTAGAATACCAAAAACCAATTGAATAATAATGAAAGAAGTATATAAAATATTTCACAATTACACATAAATAAAATTTTCTGATAATAAAAAATTTCATTAATTTGCCATATATTAAAGGGAACAAAGTTGATAAAATTAAAAAAGTTTAAAAAGATTATAAAAAGAAAACAAATATTCAAGTTTAGAAATATGTTAAATGTCTCTTATTTTTTCTCTAAATTATAATGAAATATATTTATAATTACACTAATAAAAATTATATTACACTATTTGAATAAAATTGTAAAAAAAATAATAATAATTCAAATTTAGACATAAATATTTATGATTTGAACTTGAATCTATGTTAGATGATGATAAACAGTTTATAATAACACTAAATTATTATATAAATGAAATGTGTTTATACAATTACAATAATAAAATTTATGAGAATTAGTAGCAAATAAACATAATTATATAAAAAAGATATTCAAAATAGTATTTTATATGAAAAATAAAAAGCAAATAAAAATGTTAAAAAAAGTAAAAATATTAATTTGTATACTTTTTGAACAATTTGATATACCTATTATACAAAATCACACAAACGAACAAAAAAGAATACAATACCTATGTTTATTTTGATTTTCCTTAAATAAAGAAAGCATATTTGATATAAAATAATAACATTTTATATAAATTATTATCTTATTAAGAAAAATATTTGTTTTGTAGATTATGTAGGATCTCCCAATCAACACTTGGAAATAGTGCAAAGAACTTTTTCTCACATTTGTTTTGGTAAGAATAAAACATAAGAAACAATTTGTTGGCTTTTTATATGATAAAGATAGATATTTAATTAATTAAAGAAAATGATATTTTGATACCAACTTTAACACCATTTTGATACTGCATACGTGTTAAAATGTGATTGGATGATTTCAAATTAAAAAAAAAAATGAGACAAGGTATTTCGAAATATGCCTTGTCTCAGTTTTTTTAATTTAAAATCGTTCAACCACGTTTTGACACGTGCACATTGTCAAGACAGTGTCAAAATATCAATTTTTTTGACTAAATAATCCCTAAGTTAATATGTTATTGTGTGAGGTACAGAGTGGGTTGACATACAGTATCTATTTTGCATTGGCTTTAAAGATTCAGATGTAATAACAGTGATTTGCAATTAGATTCAGAGTACCAACCCCACTTCTGTTATATGCTTTCACCTAATACCAAACTTTTTATTTCTTTATAAATAATGTTATCATAATTAATATTCTTTCACATTTATAATAAAGTATAAAAATAAAATAATTATAAAAGTATACAATTTTATATTTAAAAAAAAAAGAATGAAAAATAGAAAAAAATAAAAAAATAACATTTAAAAAAATTAAAGTATGTGAAAATAATATTTTTCTTTCTTTCCTTATTGTGATCAAGAGTTACTTCTTTTCAAATAGTTTTTTACTCATCTAAGTTAAGGTTGCTTCCACATTTCTTCATGCTTCCGTGTGCGCTTCACTTTGCATCCACTTTCGAATGTCCCCACCTTCTACACATTTTTTAATTCTATGCTAGGTAAACCTCAAAACACTTTAAACCATATTTTATATATACTTTTATATTATTCTTCACAAATTAATAATCAAATACACTTTTTGTTCAGAATCTAGGTTTAAAGTTTTCATCTTTAAAATTTTTATATCCGATCTAATGGTATTTTCATACATAGATTTGTCTCTAGTGAGATTGCTGTTGTATCTCCTACTAAATCTCTTGAAAAAACCCTTTAAAAAAAAGTGTTATGATGTGAGTTTTTTTGTCTTTATTTTATTTTTATAAAAAAATTGTTGATAATTTTTATGATATTTTTTACATTAATTGATTTTTGGAGTGACGATGAATGTTAGACATTCATTTTGTATTAATGTATAAAAATAGTATAATTATAATGCATGTACTTATACTGTGCATACTTACATTTAGTCATTTACTATAATGATAGAGCCAGAGTTGACCATCTCTTCTTCTTGCTCAAAGTAGACTGATCTTTATCAAAGAGAGAAAGTAGATTACTATCCAAACTTGTTCTCCAAAGTTAAATTAATTATCATATCTAAATCCTTTTTAACAGGACATTCAATCAGGCTAAACATCATTTACGTGATAATCATTCTATTTTCTCAAAACTCTGTACTATTAATCCAGCACGTGAGTAATTCATATCTGATGCTGTTTTGTCAAATACTAAAATAGAAAAGCAAACCATAAAATAAAAGGATGACTCAACACGAAAGGCAACCAATATAAATAGCTACACCCCATTGAGATGCTTCATCCATTAACTTGCTTCCTACAGTTTTCAAACACAGAATGATGAAGGTTCTAAACTTCATTTTGGCGCTTATTCTGGTTCTTGCACTTCATGTTGAGCCAAACCTAGCTGGTAGGGTATTCGGCATGAAAGAACAACTGAACCTTATGTCTCTAGACAAGGGTCCAGTGCCTCCCTCAGGACCTTCTACTTGCACCTACATCCCAGGAACAAGCGGCAAAAACTGTCCCCCTTTCGAAGAAATCAATGTCGCAGGAAACTTTCAGTCCTACGGAGTTCAAACTTATCCTCGTCTCGTTGTTCCATTTCCTTTTGCATCCAACAAACATTGAACCTCTCTTTATGCATCAAAATCTTTCTTGTTCTAAGTTTAAACTAATCTCTGACCATAATTTTTCGTGAAGGGAACGCTGCAATACTAAGAAGAAATCAAAGGTTATATTATATATTATATATAATATATTATATACATACTGTATGTGTTCAAGAATTAATCTGTATTTATTATTATCTTAATCTGCAATACTCTGCAGTTTCTTATATGCTTTATTGAGTTGCTGGATATGTACATTTTTTCTTTATATTGTTCTATGTTGAGATGTATTGATATATAAATGTTATTTAAAGATAAATTTGATTATGGAATTGCGTATGTATACTAAAAGTTAATTTCAAGTCATTTTTCTTCGCCGTGATTATATTAGTATTTGTTGAACTTCATATGGTATAACTAATATAATGGATTTGTAGTGTGAAATAATATAATGCTTTTTCAAAACTAATAGATTAGTCGTAGAAAAACACTAATTCCTATAAAAGTATATACGTTGTGAAGTTTGGTTTCTCTTATAATACTATAATTATCCATGTTAATGTGGACTCCAACTCAGAAGGTGGATGGTTAATTATGTATGATCTTCTGTACTTGCGTGTTTGCATTAAGTTTGATCAGAAGAGAAGAAAATAACTAAATAAAATAGAGATAAACAGGTGACTACGGCTGACTTCGTATTTTGCGTGAAAAAGTTTCTTTAGATAGTGATATTATACTTATCGATCATTTATGTTAACTTTTCAAAACCATTTTTAAAATTATTGGAAAATTATTATCTTAACATTCTTGTTAATCAACCAATATAACTCTACTTAGAAATGTTTTTCTTATTAAACAATGTATTGCAATAGAAAATATGAAAGTCATCGAGTCGAGATAAACTTGGCCAAAAAATATGTAAAAAAGGACTAAAGATAATGCTATTGATTAACGTTTTATTAGAAAAGTATAAGATGAGATCCTTTCCTACATTCGAATAAGTGTTCTTCTAGGTTTACTCCTTTAATGTTTATGGGAATGGGAGTCACGCATACTATATTTGTAATTACTTTCTTTAGTTTTCTTTTATATAAAGTCAAACTTTAAATATCGATAAGGATTTGTCCAATTTAGAAAAGTGTCAAAAATATTAATTATCAACAAATGAATAATTAAAAGGAATTTATTTATTGAAAGTATAGTATTTTATTTTAATTAAACTTTTATGAGAGTATATATAATGTACTATATTGCATCTTGATAGTGATTCTTAATGCTAAAAAGATTTATTTATCAGTAGTTGCTTATTGAAATGCCTTTACCAGTATCTAACAAGTAATAACTCCTTGACCACAAATGCCATGTATAAATTCTGAACTCTTGTTTCAAGATTAACAATAAATATCCATCAACGTATGTGTTAAATGTGTGATTATAGTTGATAGTAAAAGCTTAACTTTAATTAATTAATTAATTAATTTAATAGTATAACATCATAAACATCAGCAATCAACTATTTAATCCATTACCTCCCTTCCTAATTGATCTCATTTTCCTTATAATATTTGTTATATATAATTTTTAATATTTTTATTTTAATCAATAACTTTTAGACCTCTATAAGAAATACAATTTTCGTATTATCTAAAGTTAGTGTATTTGACAAAAATTAATTTACAAAAAAAAAAATTATTACACCATGTTATTGTATTATCAATAAATTTTAGACTCTCTATTCAAAATCATTGAAATATGAGTCTAACCACATATGAATTAACATCACTCCCTACAAAAAACTTTATAGCAATGAATTAATGGGTCTTTTATCTTTATATAGTGCTCTACTTTATTATTTATATCTAATGTGGAACTTAGACTCACACTTAAATTCTCACCATTTGTTACATTTAGAACTCAAAATGTGATTTCCTTGCTATTAAACTATTTTTATCTCATTACCAAAAAAAACTTTTTGTCATAGGATATGAATTGATTTTAATTATTGTTCCTTATTATAATCCAATGAGTAAATTGTACTTATCTATTATTTTTCCCCAAAATTTGGAAGTATTACATTGTCATCATCTCATATTGAAAAGTATATCTAATCAATTTAACATATGATTGAAATAAGTTATATCCTTCTTTCCTAAAACATATATAAATATTACATTTTGTCCTCCACTTTTATGTTAAAAATATATAATTGAATTGACTTAACGTAACATTACAAAATTATTGTTTAAAAGATTGTTATTTGAGAATATGAGTTTCTTAGTGTAAGATATGTTTTTGAGTTCGATTCATGGATCATATTTTGCGGACGCTTCAAGAATCCAGTTCCTTTTTTTTTTTTTTTGTGGACGCTAATTTGTAAACGAATGACTAAAATAAAAGATGAAACATGCGCGTTTCACAGAACATTTTAAAATAGTGGCTAGCAGAAAACGATGTTTTTGTTTTCCACGTTCGATTGTTCCAGAATAAAAATCTCTAAGTCCAGAGGGTCACAATGCAAGCATTATCAATCATAAATTCACCATTCTCATTCGTTTGTTTTCTTACACCTTTATGCAATTTTTTAAACATAATATTAGAGTTTAAAAATGGTGGTGGAAAGTGTGTGTTCGTGTACATATAGTTTTTAAAGAAATTTAAACTAAGAAACACATACAACTTCTCTAAGGAATTTATTCACCGTTGGTGTTGGGATATGAACACGGAAAAAGCTGACAAGTTAAATCAGTGCGTGTACTTTTATTTTGTGGGGTTCTCTCTTCTTCCCAATTTATTAAAAACATGTTGGAATCACTCTTCTTATGCTGCCAGTGCGATAGAATATTTTTCAAAGATAATGTTTGCTAGATGGTTTCATGTGGCACGCAAAATCTTATTTACAGAAGCATGACATAGAACTATAAATTGGTGATGCTCATATAACATATTATTTGCACCATAGTGAGAGAGTGTAAAGAAAGAAGACACAATGGAGTTGTGGAATCTCTTCACAACTTCACTAATGCCAGTTCTGAAGGTCCTCATCATTACTGCTCTTGGCACATTTCTTGCTCTCCATCGTTTTAATATACTCAGGGAGAGTGCTAGGAAGCATTTTAATGCAGTATGTTTAATCTTCCTCTCCTGTCTCTATCATTAGTCTTGTGTATTAGACACTTCTCTCATATTCATACTTAATGACACTACCTTAAAAGTTATGGACACTTGTCATTGTATTTAATAGAATTCAATATTTGCAGTATATTCCAGAAGCATAATGTCATTGACAAAAATATTTGGTAACTCACAACTAACTGAATTTTTTTTCACAGCTGGTGTACTTTGTCTTCACACCGGCTCTGGTTTGCAGCATCCTGGCTAAAACTATAACATTTAAGAGCCTGGCTATGGTGTACGTTGATTTCTTGCCACTCTGCAGAATTTTCAATTTTATTCTCCATCTATTTCTCTTATTAACTTGTCTAGCTGAGATGATTTTATGAACTTTGAAGGTGGTTCATGCCATTGAATGTACTTTTCACGTTTATCATCGGGACAGCACTGGGATGGTTGTGTTTGAAAATAACTAAAGCAGCTCCTGATATGCAAGGCCTTGTGTTGGGGTGTTGTGCTGCAGGTAGCTCACTTACTGATTTTGAATAGTTAATCTGATAGATCAGATCAAGCCAATGTTGAGTCATATATATCTGACATAAAAATTTAATATTCTCACTGTTCTAGATTTGATATGAGTACAGGAAATCTAGGCAATATGCCTCTCATCATTATTCCAGCAGTGTGTAAGGAAAGTGGTAGTCCTTTTGGAGCTGTGAGTGTTTGTAATACAAAAGGGATGTCATATGCCTCTATGTCCATGGCAGTAAGGCAATCTAACCTGCCACATTTGTATAATTTAGTAGGTTCATCATACACAAAACATAACAGTTTTGATTTAAGATTTTCCTTTCTCTATTTTTGGTTTTCCAGATATCAAACATCTACATTTGGACTTTTGTGTACCAAATTATCCGCGTATATTCGTGCCGGAATTTTAATGAGAACAAGGTTGATGGTCCCACAGTAGGTCCAGTGTCAGCAACCGAAGCAGATCTCGAAAACCATTCAAGTACACCAGAGGTTACTGCAGCACAGACCAATGATCTTGTGACTTCATTTAAAACTGATACGGTTAGTATATATTTTGAAATATGGATGCATTATCTGCATTATCTTGAACTTCAACTATGATATTCTCGTTTGTGTTGTACTCCTTCATGAAGTCAATTACAATTTCCATTTGTTTTTTACAGGTATCAAAAGAAAAGCAGATTACTAAACCATTAAGAACATTAGTGAAAAGGCTCAATTTGAAGATTCTATTAGCACCTCCAACATTGGGATCGGTATGCCAATTATTCTCTTAATCTCTTTCTTGTTCTTCTCCCCATAAATCTGTCTCAAATGTTTTAGACAAAATAAGACAAGTATATTGTACTCTTCAAACCAGGAAAACATCATCATTAAGAAAACATGTTAGACATGTCAACGTAATAACGTAGTTAAAAATTGTAATGGAGGTAGTAGTTGTTTGTATCCCTTGGTTTAGTGTTTGAATCATGATGCAAGTTTGAGTATTGAGTAAATCATGTATTGTACATCAGTGTTAGCGTTACTGAAACCACCTTAGTTATTGACAAGGCTGGTTTTTCTATACGTAGATTGTAGGACTAATAATTGGTGTAGTTCCTCCTTTCAAAAAGATGTTTGTTGGTGATGATGCTCCTTTTCGTGTGGTGGAAGACTCTGCATCCATGCTGGGGTAAGTTGGCTCCTCTTGCTATCAACACCTTCAAAAATGTATTACTCTGTGATGATCAAAGTTCAGAATAGTAAGTAATGTTTTGCAGGGACGCATGCATTCCAGCAATGACTTTGTTAGTCGGAGCAAATCTTCTGAATGGTAATAACCATTGTCATGTCTGCGTTGTGAAGATGAACAAGGTTTTACTGAAAAATTGGTTATTTCATACAGGGCTAAAACGTTCAGGACTGAAGCCTTCAGTTCTTGTGGGGATCATCGTGGTTAGATACATTGCCTTACCAATTTTTGGTGTTTTGATTGTAAAAGGTGCAATTCGTTATGGTATTATCCACCAAGATCCATTATACCATTTTATTTTACTCCTTCAATACGCTCTTCCACCTGCAATAAGCATAAGTAAGTTGATTAAGATTATTGTGAGAATTTAGCGTTTGATAGATAGTAATTAATAGGCACAGCATACTTATATTTTACTTTGTGACTCTGGAAGGTACAATCACTCAATTATTTGGAGCTGGTGAAACAGAATGTTCAATCGTTATGCTAGCAACTAATGTCTGTGCCTCCTTCACTCTCACACTATGGTCCACATTTTTCATGTGGCTTGTTCTATAAATGTATTCACTTTCTTTACCCTGTCAAACAACTTAAACGTTATTCACTCAATTCCTTTTAGTGGGATGTACAATTAATTCCTAGCTGCTTCACTTTCTACCAAATTTCTTCACTCATTATACGCATTATGTCATGGGAAACTATTACTTCAAATACTACACAAGAAAACTACAAGATTGAACTAGATTCATTCTTGAAAAAGTCTCCTATTAAGAAGTTTTTAATGTGAGAATAAAAAAAAGTCTTAATCTTAAAAATGTTTTCTCAAATAAGTCTCCTACAAAACTTTAATTAATTTTAAGAAACAAAATGTTTTCATATAAAACAAAAATTAAGAATTAACAAAAATAAAAAAGATAAGTTTTTTATATTCTCTATTAAATAGACATTTAAATTTGTAAGTTAAACTTTTTTATATGAAAAAAAAATAAAAATAATCAAATGTATAATCTTAAATTTATTTTATTTACTCAAATTGATAATATGTCATTTAAACAAAATTTGTAATAAAAATTATTATAAAAAGAAAAATACCTTTAAAATATTTATGAATTATATATATATATATATATATATATATATATATATATATATATTACATTAGGTTAGCTAATAAATAAACTATGGTACTTTATTAATTTCAATATGTGGATGTGAACAGACTTTGTGCCTGCACCTTAACGACCTGAGAGTTAATACAGCGGGATAGAGTAAATATTTTATATTATTTATTTATTAGTATGATAGTAAAACATATATTTTGAAGTGAATAAATAAAGAATAAAGAATTATTGAAATATATATGATTAAAAGAATTACAAGAATAAAACAATGAGAAACTAAAATTATATACATGTTAAACAATTGAATTAATAACAATTAGCATAAAAAATACATATAATTTTTAAATATTCATTCTAATAATAATTAATTTATTAATATTAAAAAATATATATCATAAATCACTTAATATTGTAAATGGTTTATTGTTAATTTTTAGTAAAAATTCATTAAAAATATTGAGATTGGAGTTCAATCAATCAAGACATTCACATCATTTTTTATCTAAAACCTTAAGATAATAAATTATTTAATTTTTTATCTTTATACAATATTTTACTTTTTTATTTTTTATCTAATGTGGGACTTAAACTCATCCAATTCTTAATATTGTTAGCAGCTGCAACTATTGGATTGGTATGGAACTGTTTTCTTAATTTCCTTGTTTCTTTTTATCCTTCCATAGTTCTATCTAGAGAATAATAAAAACTATCATATTTAGAAATGTAACATTATAACTCATGCCAACTGGGAAAGAATCATCGATCGTAATGCACGTTAGACATCTTTTAATATGTCAAGATTGTAAAGTAGTTAAAATCATGTTGATCAACAACTGTCACGCCACCTCAACCAGCTTAGTCAAGAGGGAATTTCATTTCTGATATTCACTTGATTTAGGCTTTTTTTAGGTGGAATTTGTACTGAAACCACCTTATTTATTGGAAATGTTTGTCATTTTTGCATACGCAGGTTATTGATCTAGTACAGTGTGCAGTTCCTCCATTTCAAAAGCTCCTTTACGCGTGGTTGAAGATTCTGGGTCCGTGCTGGGGTAAGTTGCCTTCTCTCGACAATTATGGCATAATGTGAGAATGAGGTACTATATTGAAAACCGTTCCTCCTTTTTATCCATGTTAATGTGAAGGCATTTGATCATTATAAGTGTAAGCATTATTGATTACTTTTTTGTGAAGATTAAACACGTTGCTCAAGAACTTGAGTTCAGTCAAACTTAGTAATTTTTCATGAATGATGCAAACAAACATTGCTCTTTTGACTGTTCTTTTCTCCATTTCGGAGCTTATGTACTTTCAAACACATATATGGTCCCTCCTTTTTCCCTCCCCCTCCCAAACCCAGCTCCGTGCACCTCTCATATCCCAAAAAAATATACAACCCGCTCCCTCCCCATAGAAGCTTAAGTTTTAGAAAGTAGGAATCATAAACAAAAAATGCATTGCCAGATCGGATTCTCTGTCCTTCAGCTTGATTTCCTTCCTTCTAAAAGCCTTTATTTCCTCCTTGGCAATTGGAAGGTTTTCTTCAAGAAAAGATTTGCTGCACGCTCATTTCTGTGGCACAACACCCTCAAGATTGTGTTGGGATCTGATCTATGCCACTTTCCTGTAGTTGGAGGCATTGGCAACTTTAGTCCATTACCCATCAAACCTATCCCACTTGACGTACAGCTCACAAGGCTTAAATCTTCTATCAATTGTTCACTACTTTGACCCATCAATGCAATCACTCCCTCCACCACTGCACCCTCTCCATCGACCACATTCTCTGCTATCAACCCCTCCACACTGTTGCTGAAAACTCTCTTCAAATTCTCAAAGTCCTCTCGGATGACCTCGTGGTCATATCGGCTAAACACCCGTGAGCTTCCACCACTTAGCAAAACCATAAGGAATGCATCATACGACGCCTTCATCACTTCCTTCAATGCCAACGGTTGAGCCTTATCTGTTAGAGTTGTAGTCATTAGTGTCAGATTCTGCTTAAGAATTCTCAGTGCAGCTTTCATTTGCCCTCTTGCAACACCACCGACGTAGAGGCCATCATATAACACAGAGGCCGAGTCATGGAATACAAGACGGTATGCAACAACTTCTGATACATTCTGACAGGCTACTAGAATGGATAAGTTCACTGATTCAAAGAATGAACCAGAACTCTTGCGGTTGCTTGCAAAGCGAAGGCGATTCGAAGGAATAACTCCGGGGTTCATGCTGATTGTTCTCTCAAGAGAATGAATTTGAGAAAGGAGATAATGCAAGGTGTTGAGCCGAACGTAGAGGCGTTGTGTTCCACGGCTAGTGGATGGCCGAGGCTTCTGACTTTCATTTTTTCCATTAATGTTTCGTAGATGAGCTTCAAAACCAGCACTGCATGGAGCAGCCATCTTCCACAGTTTCGTGAACGTTGAGTCGCTGTTGCATCTCGTCAGCGGGGGAAGCATGGGAATGAAACTCTGTTTCGTACCTGGAAGAGGGTAGAGTGTTGTGAGATAAAAACAAAACCATACAATTCAAACTATATTACTCTATAGTGATTGTTATTATCATTATGATATATTGATAACTGTGTATAAACTCTTCATATTATAATAATATAGTTGGTAAGTAGTTATTTATGAATTCAGACTAATTACCACATGAAACAACAAACTTTATGTAGTCGTGGAAGAGGTTTTCCAATCCATCAACAAGATCTTGAACTAAATCTTCTGTAATTGCAATTGGAACTTTGAAGAATTCTTCCACAGTTGTCCTGGCCAATTTCATTAGCTCCGCAGCTGATTGTGCATATGACACTGATTTGGAGTTTGCATTCCACGTCTGCATTAAAAAAAATTACAAGTTACATATTCTCTGATAAACAAAATGTGATAATTTTGTGTCCTTCCACTGCGTAGGAATAAGGATCATTTAGCCAAAACTTACTTCAGTATCTTTTGCCGCCTGCAAATACAGTTTGCCTTGGAGCAATGAATTATCAATCCATTTTCCTAGAAGACTCAATATGATTGAATCAACATCATAGGGAGCCATTTCTCTGATCACTGTTTTTCCGCCATCGTCGCACTCACTAGCTTCTTCAACCATCATTTGGACAATTCCCTTTTCAAGCTTTCCAGACTTCTTCAACACCTGAACTGACTCAGTTGTCAGTGAGTTCACTTCACTTACATACTGCTTCAGCATTTTACCAAAGCAGGAGTGCAGCACCATTGCTGCAACTGCACCTGCTGTTGGATGCCATTTCTTTAGAATTGGACTAAAATGATGTCTTTCCTTCAGCATCAACGCTTCAGTCTCCTGAACCAGTTGGAGCATAACTTCACTGAACTCTTTCCTTCTTTCAGATTCAGCAGACTTGGCATTCACTGTCTCTAATACCTACACCAAATACAGACAAATAAAAACACAATATTATTACAAGACTTGGCTTGGTAGGAATACTAAAGCTAAAGTTAGGCTATATTCAAACCTTATCAAATGCATGTTTCATGGAAGAACGAATATAATTATCAATCCGATCTCTGCAATCCACTATGGCTATGCCTCCTTTCTGCTCCCTTTCCCCTTCAGTGAATGTCAGATTTTCACATAAAATCTTTGAGGCTGTCAACACTACAGGTACAAGGTTTTCAATTTGACCAGCATTCCCTCGTTGGAAATACTCATGGTAGTTAAGCAATCTCTTCTCTGCCCAACTCTGCATTGAGCTCAGCACTGATGATACTATCTTAACATACGTAGATTCAGTTTCTCTCTTGGCATCATTTACCACCTCATTCATCATGGCATGTGAGGCACAAAGAAGGTCAGCTTCAATCTGGCCAGTGCTTACGTACTGCTTAAACAGCACCCAAGCGAAGCACACATTGTGAATTGGCAAGGTAATGGCCAATATAGACCAAGTTTTCTTCATCAACTCAAGTAGCTCATCAACCTCATCTAGCACTAGTGTTTCATCCCTGGCATCAAAAATGGATTGAAGAAGAGATGTATAAAGATGAATGTTGAAAGGGAATCCATCAGCCCAGTGGCAAACATCAGCGGGAGTACCATCGTGGGTCCTCCATGACAAAGAAACCACAGAATTGCAAAGGCTTCTCATGGTGTCTGAGTTCTTGCCAGCGTCTATAGGTTGGGACTCCCCACTTGTTACAATGTCCCTGAGGCGCGTGGCAAATGTGCTGGTCTTTTCTAGAGGGATTGCTGGGTAGAGGAGAAGCCCTGCTTCAAGGACTTTGAGCTGTCGAATTTGCCACATATGGTACTCTTGTGAATCACTGAATTCTGAGGGCTTTAGGTGACGTATGAGTTCCAGGGGAAGGATAATAGTTTCTGCACGCCTTCCCATCTAAAATCAAACAACCAATTACAAATATTTAGACCAATAGCTTCCACATTCTATACATCAAAAACCACGTGTATTACTACACTTAAGTTTGCATAAACATGCACAAAATACGACAATAATACCCGTAATTCATCTTTTCACTATTTCCTTTACTATCCAAGTTTCTTTCTATTTATGCATTCTTTTTCCCTTTCACCCTATATGCCACAAAATGAAAGAAAATTTTCATATGGTGTGGATTCATCTCTTGTTAGAAAATGGATTATCTTCAATGAAATTTTCGCTGGATGAGATACCCATCTTTATATATGCGCATGCTTGTAATAAAGGGTGTTCATGTAACATGACTCTTCATAGAAATCCTTTAGAAAATAAAGAGCACCAATTGAATGCAAGCACATATATACGTTGTGGAAAAACAAAGAATGGAAATGGAAGACGTACTTGGCCCACGAGGGTCCGCATGAGGGTTTTCCTCAACCTATAATCATCTTGCTCCGTGACCCTCATCTGCTGCCTCATGATCTCAGCCGCCGTCATGGGTCGTCGTGGCTTGAACGACGGCACGGAGCCCGAGAGAGGGCTGCCGGGGGCACCGACAGGCGAGGTTGGCATGGAGGAAACGCCAGTGCTGACCATCCTCCGGGAAGGACTCCTCTTCACCATCCTCAACCCCAACATCTTTTTCACCCTGCTCATCGGCTTCGTCACCACCTGATTCGTCTTCCCCCCTTCTCCCCCGCTACCGTTACTCTCATGGTTGGAATAAAACGTGAGGGCATGGCGGCCCCCGAACCCTGGCGAGGACCGGCAGGATGTGAAAAATATCTCGTACGCCGTCTCCCTCACTTGGTCATCGTCAAGGGCGTGGAGCTTGCCGAATGGCCAGGAGAGGGCGTTGGTGTCGGGGCGGCGCTGGCTGTGGACGTGGTAGTCCAAGCGGGAGGAGGTAGCGGAAGGGTAGGACTCGCGGCGAGTGTGGTGACCCATGCCGGCGGGTGAGCGTGGTGAGGGTTGGAAGTGTCAGAAGTGTGGGGCGAAAGAGTAAGGGAAGAGAGAGTGCATTTTGTTGGGTTAAAAGGGAGGGGGAGGGAAGGGAGGGATGGTGGCGTTGCATGTTGTGATGTTGTTATAGTTAATGTGATAGCAGTTTCATGAGAGGATCAGAGATTATGGTTATGGGTTTGCCAACGTTGTCACCGGCGAAGAAAGCGACATGGTGTGGTGTACGTGTGCATGCATGTATTTTACTTTCCTTTTTTAGAGCTTTTTTGTCGGAGGGAAAGCCTTTTTAATGGACTGCTGTAGCATTTTCTGTCTGTATTTTTGGTTAATTAACTAAGCCAATGCTTATCTCAACTCTCTTTCTCATTCAGATGTAGATCCCTATCTCAAATCTAAACTTCATTGTATTTTAACTGTGATTAAAACGGAAAAACTCATCATATCTCTTTTCTTCTTCTTCTGGTTGGACTTTTTTAAAAGCCTTCTAGTTTTTAATATATTTTAAGAAAATGTTTCTATATTTAAAGAAAGAAAAAAACAATGTAGATTGACGAGGAAAAGAGATAAAAAGAAAATACAATTTAGTTTTATAAATAATTAAAAGTAAATAAATATAACTGTGTATAGTATTAATAGTATCAATACTGTCGTGAACTTATTAAAATGCATAATAATAATTAATTTTATTATAAAGGCGAGGAGTGCTGATTAAGTTTGCAATAGTTGTATGATATGGTGATTAAGGTATAATTAGCTTATTAGTTCCTTGATAACATTATGATATATAAGGAGAAATAAGTTTGACTCAGTAATCAAAGTGAAGAGAGGAAGGTAAGATAACAAATCGATTGAAACAATAGTATCCTGTCAACAAGTAAGATAAATCAAACAATGTCCTCAATTATTACATAACATTATCCTTTAGAAATTAAAGGGCATAACGATTGTTACAGGCAGAAATAAACAATGTTTGATTATGTGTTGTGCGAAAATGACATAAAGTGTTCAACGCTTCCCACTTTTCTAGTACCAAATTCAAACGATTAGATTGCGATCATAACAGATAATGTTTTCAGTGTAAAAATAGTTTTTTTCCTTTCTATCAGATATTTCAATGAACTAGAAGAACTTTAGATCACTGGAAGGAAGGAAGAAAAATGGAGGATACTCTTCCTCTCAGTGTTAGCCATGTGAATAAGTCTTTGGTTCTCACCAATAGACTATACATGCTCCTCCATTTTTCTGCTCTTTGTTTCTTGTTTTATTATAGGCTGTGTTTCTTCTTTCAGGATCCACAAACGCGACAAGCCTCTTTCTTCCCTTGGCTTCTTGTTTTTTCCTCTGAAATCCTTCTCTCTTTCATTTGGATTCTTAATCAAGCTTTTCGTTGGCACCCCATTTCCAGAACTCTGTTTCCTGAGAGATTACCACAAGATGACACTCTCCCTCCCTTGGATGTGTTCATATGCACTGCAGACCCCACTAAGGAACCCACTTCGGACGTAATGAACACTTTGTTATCGGCCATGGCACTGGATTACCCACCAGAGAAGCTGCATCTGTATGTTTCTGATGATGGGGGTTCACCTGTTACCTTGAATGCCATGAAGGAGGCTTGGAAATTTGCTAGGTGCTGGCTTCCTTTCTGCACAAGATACAAAATAGAATGTAGGTGCCCCAAGGCTTACTTTTCTATCTCAGAGAGTGATGATGTTGATTTTGATGGGAGCTTTGAGTTTCTTGCAGACAAGAAAATGATCAAGGTGGGTTTCTGTGTGAGATGAAGTTAATTTTCTCTGAAATTTTGGATTTTGGAAGTGATAGTTGATAGTCAATTTTCTGCAGGAAAAGTATCAGGCTTTTGAAGAAGGCATAAAAAGAGTAAAAGAAGATCAGGACAATTCTGGAGATACTACTGTCAGAAGAAGTCAAAATCATCCACCTATTATAGAGGTACAAATATGTTATCCACTGTATTAATTATCCTTTGGTGAAAGAACTGCAAATGGACTGATTTGAAGTTTAATTAGCTCATTTAAACTTAAACAAAATTGCGTTGGTAGGCTCAATTACAGTTCATTTATCTCAGATTCAAAATTGTATGTTAGGCTTAATTAGTGCTTGAATCACAAGCGTATCACAAAATTGATTCATCCCTGTTTTAAGTATTTACAGATAAATGGCTAATTTTCTTTGAGCAGCATCTGTTTCAGTGAATTGCAGTGATATTACAACAAAAATCACGTTTGCATATGGCACCTGGTTTACCTTTTAATTTTCATGAGAAAATCCAATTATCCAACTTATCAAAACAAACACTGATGGCAGGTGATACAGGAGAATAGCAGCAGTGAAATAGAGCAGGTGAAATTGCCTTTCCTTGTCTATGTTTCCCGTGAGAAAAAGCCTTCTCATCCCCACCATTTCAAAGCCGGGGCCCTCAATTCCCTTGTAAGATTCTCTACATCTCTCTCTCTGTACTATTATTAAAGTTTCTAGTGACAAAATTATATGACTCAACCTATTGGAACGAGGTGAACAGGACTAAAATCTTGATACCGTCACTGATACAATTTACAAAAAACTGACAAACATATGCAACACAGATATCTGAATAGTCTATTAAAGAAGACATGGGTATACAGTGACCAGTCACAAGCAGCTTTACAGATTTGTAATAAGATATTTGAATGCTTATAAAATATGTATATGTTCTTGCAGTACCGAGTCTCTGCAGTGATGAGCAATGCTCCGTACATTCTAGTGCTGGATTGTGACATGTTCTGCAATAGCCCAGCTTCAGCACGCCAAGCATTGTGTTTCCACCTTAATCCCGAGATAGCTCCTTCACTTGCTTTTGTTCAATTTCCTCAGAAATTTCACAATATAAGCAAGAACGACATATATGACAGTCAGCACAGATCAGCATATAAAGTACAAGATATCAGACAAAATTTCAAGTTTTAATATCATTGTGTAGAATCTATATCTTCAAAACAACGTTATGTATCTAACCAAGCTTTTACCTAGGTTCTATGGCAAGGTATGGATGGGCTCATGGGACCGGTATTGTCTGGCACAGGCTTCTATATAAAAAGGGAATCACTATATGGAAATTACAAAATCAAAGGTGTGCAGCATGATGATTTGTTTATTGAAATTTTGTCATTTGGGATGAACATATACATACATAGGTACACACTGCATACTGATACAATTTTATGTTTTGGATGTTAGACACTGACCTTGAACTCCAACAATATGTTGGCACATCCAATGAGTTCATCAAATCCTTAAACCAAAACTGCACTACAGATTCAGTCACAGTTGGACGTACATTGCCTTTAAAGGAGACTCTGCTATTGGCTTCTTGTAACTACGAAATTGGGACTGAATGGGGTAAAGAGGTATGGAGATATTTTATAATCCAAGCTTATATAGCTTAATTAATCTATCCAGCTTAAACAATGCAATTCTTTTTCTCGGAGTATGCTTCCAGGTAGGGTTCCTGTATGGTACAGTATGTGAAGATGTTCACACCGGATTCATATTGAATTGCAATGGTTGGAATTCAGTGTTGTGTGATCCACCACAGGCACAGTTTCTAGGAAATGGTACCACTAATTTGAATGATTTACTAGTTCAAGGCACCAGATGGTGCTGTGGACTGCTTGATATTGGTTTAAGCAGGTTTTGCCCTCTTATATGTGGGCCTTTAAGGATGTCTCTACTTCAGAGTTTTTGTTATGCACAACTAACATATTTCCCTCTCTATTGCTTGCCCCTTTGGTGTTTAGCAATTGTCCCTCAGCTTTGTCTGCTAAGTGGAATTCCCTTGTACCCAAAGGTAACACAATTAAGCCTGCTCTTCCTATGCCTTCATTTTTTCCTAAATTCATTAGATTAGCTTTCAAATACTGAAACACAGCTCTCATGATTTTACTTGTGTATCAGGTCTCAGACCCATTTTTCTTCATTTTTCTGTCTATCCCTCTATCAGCTCTCACCAAGCACTTAGTTGAAGTGCTTTCAACGGGAGGAACATTCAGAAAATGGATAATTGAACAAAGGATATGGATGATTGTATCAATCACATCTCATCTATATGGATGTTTGGATGCTGTACTGAAGAAATTTGGTTTGAAAGATGCTAGTTTCTTGCCAACCAATAAAGTTGAGGATGAGGAACAGACTAGGCTTTACCAAATGGACAAATATGACTTTAGAACATCAAACATGTTTCTGGTCCCAATGGTTGCACTCCTCAGCATCAACATATATTGCTTCATAGGGGGCATCTACAGAGTGGTATCAATGGGAAATTGGGACCAGATGTCCATACAGCTTTTGCTTACATCTTATATCATTGTTTTCAACCATCCAATAATTGAAGGGCTTCTTATAAGAAAAGATGTAGGGCGCATTTATCCTTCACTACCTTTAGTTCTAACATCAAATATTTTGGCCACAACCATCGCTTGCACACTTCACTCTTTACTAAACAAAGTATAAAGTAAAAGATCACTTTTCTCTGCGCCCAGTAACATTCATCCACCTTTGCTTTTAGTGCAGAGATGCTGTGTAGTGGAGAACATAACTGCTGTAACAGTGTAATATGATGTTGTTTCATCAAATAAAGCAATACATTCAAAAATCCACACACTTCTTACATTACACTGTATAAGTCATGCAATCTTATTATTTACTTTATCTTTTTTTTTTTTTGTTAAAAGTTATGTCTTTGAATCTCATTTTTCTCAGTAAAAAACTAGTTACTGGAATAGTGTTAGCTAGTTTATTGAATTGAAAATATTAGCTAATGAACTACTTGATAACATAGAATGTGTTATTTGAATTTTTAAAAAGAAAAAGGATAAAAATATATTTTAAATTAATCATTGAGACTAAAATGAAAAGTTAAAAAAAATCATTTTTAAGCTAACCTATTTTTCATAAACTAGTTGGGTAGCTTAGAGAAATAAATTAGCATCTGATTAACTAAATCCCACAAAATCGGCTTGCATGATGAGGTTTGCACTTCACTTATATATTATAATTTAATTTCATCTCTAGTCAATGTGGGACTTCCAACCGATACAAGTAAAATTTATAGAAATCGTTTGAATTCTGATTAATCAAAATTGTAATTTTTGATAAATTATAATAAAAAAAGTTAAAGAGACTATTGTTAATAATTTTTAATTATTATTAATTTTTTTTCCATTTCAAATTTCAACTCTTGTTCTCTCAGATTGTGGCTAATATCACTATTATTGATCTACGTTTTAATTTTCTTTTATATTTATAAGAGTATAGAAAATAAGGTTTTAAAATGAGATTCATTTATTTTAATATTAAAAGTTCAAACATATTTTATTTAATGAGTTTTATTATCTTAAAATATATTATCTTTCTAAAACTTGTTATCTAAGAGTCATCGACTATATCTCTAAGTTTTTTAAACCATAATACAATTAGAGAGCACTTAAGTGATCATTGAGACAAAGTCTTCAAATTTATTTGATCAGTTCTTGCAGAAGAGTAAGTTAGTTTCTATTATTTTTTTAGTTTATATGTTTCTACATGCATGTGAGATGTTCTCATCTTTACATGTATCATCTGAGTTCCCTATAGGACTCTTTGTTAAGTGAACTAACGGTAATCTCGACCATGTTTTCGTGATTTGTAGGAGCAGATAGGATTCTTTGAGTTGTTAGAGTTGTTCTAGGACCATTAGAACTATTTAATCCTCTTACAAGGAAAGCTAAATTACTTTGATTTTAATTGATAGGCAACTTATAATTAATTGTTGTATGCTTGTATGATAGTTTGTTTGAGAAATTGAGTTGTTTGATGAATTATGCCCTATTAAGCTGAGTTAGTAATTTTAAATCTTCTTAATGATTGTATGTTGGAGTGCTAAAATTGTTGTATGATTAAGATTTCATTTAAGGTGAATTGAATCATTGAATTGTGTATAGTCTCATTGTTGGTTTATTTTAACATTTGTGGTTAATGTTATATTGGTTCTACAGGATTGGAATGGAAGAAATTTGTATAATTTTGTTCTGCAAAATTATGCAGACTCGCAGACAAGTATATGCTCGTTGGATGAAATTAATATCAAGGAGCTACTAACTTAGTGATTGTTGGATAAGACAAATCTCATTGAATGAAACCAAACTCAATGAGCTCACTAACTTGATACTCGCAAAGCAAAAATATAATCGTTAGATGACTTTTGAGAGCATTTAAATATATATGTTCCAGTAGTATTTTGTTGAGAAAGCTATAAGGTGGCTGAGCGAATGAGTTGTTAAGTATTATTCGCTAAGCGAGTAGATCTTGTGGCTGAGCAAAAATACCAGGATTTTAACTAAGGTTGTATATGTCTCTTGTCATGAGTTTAATGTGAGTGATTATGTGAAAATTAAATCAATGGTTGTTTAGAAAATTGATATGTGAATGTTTGGTACTAATCCATGGAGGATTCGTGTGGTTAAATGATGTATGTATTGGTGTAAGGATTTCATATTGTTATCCTAACGATCTAATAACCATCTAGTCTAGGAACTTTACCTTGGTCTAAGGCATTAATAGACCAACCTTGTGTGTGGTAGGGGTGAAACTCATTGGTAGTAGCTCTACAGAGCAAAAGAGGCGATCACAACTGCATAATCCATCAGAGTTTAACATCAATACATATGGTCAAGTCTATAATTAGTTATTGTATGCTTTAGGATTTTTTTATATACTTGTGTTTGTGTGTTAATATCTATAATTCAGTTGTATGAGTGTTCCTTTGGTATATTAGTTTACCATTTTATCTTGTTTGTATGTTTGTTTGTTTTCTTTTTTTTATTATCACCTTAATGATGTAAGCATATGAGAAGATTTCTATTGACCAATATAGGATGAGGATGGTGTTGAATCATAAAGTAGGATTTAATTTCTATGTATTTTGGTTTTGAGAGACTCTACTACGCTTTTGATTATTATTCTTAATAGTATAGGATGTTGTATATATACTTTGTGTTAAGAAAATCTCATGTTACACACACTCAGATATTTTCCTAAAATTGAGTCTATTATTCATTAATAATTGAAGGGCTTTAAATAGTCATAACACTTACAATATTATAGGAATAAAAATAAAATATCAATTATCTTAAAAATAAAATCTGCTTAATCTATCATAAAATAATATTGTACCTAGATAAACAAAAAATCATAACTACCTATCCCTATTTTATCTTTATCAAAAAGACATAAACACCAATGAAATTTTAACTCAACCATATAAGGAATGAACACCACTATTTACCCAAAACCTCAAGGCAATGGGTGATAACGGTTGATTTAACATGTTTGTGTGTGTATATTTTGTGAACAAATCAACTACTTCACAGTTTTTACCTTGTTTTATCCTCACGTTTAATGTGTTTTCTAGTTTTCTTGTGTTTTATTTAGTATATGTTTGTTTTTACCTCTAATCTCTATGTTTGAGTGTGTGAAATAAATGAATAGGAAGCAATTCTAGTAGAGGAAAACAAGCAAGAACTCAAGGGAACATGTTTTGGGACAATAAAAGATCAATTTGAAGCAAATACCCATGTTGGACGCCTTTGAATTCTCAACAAAGGTTTCACTCACTTTTCTTCTCAGCTTGACAAAATTTAACAATGTCACCGAACTTACCACAATTGTAGCACGTTTTTTATCTACACTCGTTTGCATAGTGACCGTACTTGAAACACTCAACTCCTGACCGATCTCCTTGGCCTTTCCTTTGTTCTCGGTCACGCCAATTCTGCTGACCGGTTTTCTCTTCACTGTAATTATCAAAATTACGTCGGCCTCCTTACTCTCTACTATCAGGACCTCGGCTCTGAGTAATTCAAATTTTATTCGAGTCAAATTATACCTGTAGTGGTTGATCATCAGGTTCAACCTGATAACCCCAACTCCTTCTCCTTTGTTTGTGGACTTCTAATGACCCAGCAAGTTCATCCACTGTGAAAACTGACAAGTCCTTCGATTCTTCGATGGCACACACGATACTTTCGAAATCCTTTGTATGGGATCTTAAAATTTTTTCCACAACCCGGCTAGGTGGCATTTGTTCTCCATTCCTGCCGAGTTGGTTGGCCACCATCTCCACCTAAGTTATGTACTCAGTTATATGTTATTTGGGCTCCATCTTCAACTGTTCAAACTCTCCTCTGAGAGTTTGTATTCGGACTTGTCTAACGCGGTTGTCACCTTTATACGCAACCTCCAATATCTCTCAGGCTTCCTTTGTTGATTTAGCATTCATTATTTTTTCAAATCCCGACTCATCTAATGAATTGTAGATAAAATACAATGTTAACTCATCTCTTGCACGAGTTTTCTTCAACATTGTCATATATGCCACCGTCTGATGTTCATCCTCATCAAGTTCAACGTATTCGTCTTCCACCATATCCTGAATGTCTTGGATCTCAATAACGCCTTCATCTGAAGGCACCAATTATTATAATTGGTTTTTCTCATCAATTGTGACACACTTATACCTTGACAACCTTTGTCATCTCTCACAAAAAAATCAAACACTCATTTTTTTTCTCTCACAATGTTTGACTCTCTCCTCTTTCTCTTTTTCTATAAAACTCTGATACTTTAAAAAAATCTCACCTTTCACACATTTGAATATATTTTTCTAAAATTAAGTATAATATTCATTAATAATTAAATAGCTTTAAATAACCATAATACTTACAATATTACATAAAATAAAAATATCTTTAAAATATTCCACCATTAAAATCTAATTAATATCTTTGAAAGATCTTTGTACAGTTCCCTTTTCAAGGGAACACTTTTGTAGGGTTATATTAAGAAAACAAAAAAGCAAATAATTGGTACCTGTGGTCCTACCTTATCATGTTCCTCTGTCCCTCGTCTAACTAATATATTTAAGACAAATGTTGAAATAACAACTTTCCAATGTGTATATTTTAACAAATTCTTTATTTTTTTAAGTCCAGATAGATATATAAAAATCAAAAATGTGATTAAATCGAAGGAGTATATTATTAACATTTTGGATTGAAATATTTTACCTTTCAATCCTACACCTTTCTAACGCTTTCTAATTTATAAAACTATTTTCAATAATAAATTTTTAAAAGTAGTAAAGTTTGATTTTATATTGCGATCTAATAATAAACTGTCAGTAACTTTCTCGTAAGTTAATTATTATAAAAACGAAGTGTCAGTAAATTTTTCATATTTTATTTAGTACAAATTAAAATATCTCTGAAAAATATTTAAAACATTTTTTTTCATTAGATCTATAAATATGTCATGTGTTACTTTACTAAATAACTTAAAAAGACAAATGATTTTTTTCTTTTTTGCTTTTAATTTTATTTGATATAAATAACTTTTTTTTCTTTACACAATTTTTATCAATGTGAATAACAACTATCTCATAATGATTTGAAATCGAAAATTTAACTGTATTTAAAAAATATTATTCTATCATACGAAGGTTTAGCTAATTGAAGAGTCTATACCATTAGAAACATTCATTCAAACGTTTCGAAATCAAACAGTTGCTCTATGTGGATCGAATGATCATTCTTAAATAATAATTAAGTTTTATGATTATTAACTTATGTCAAATCATGATAATTTGATTGGAATTAGACCATTGATAATATGAAATTTACTTTAAAATTCATAATTACATGTTTAAAGAAATGAAATTGGTGATGACATTTGAATATTTTCTGTAGTGAATAACAAAATGGTGTGAATGACAAAAGAAAAACACCAAGTACATGTTCATAAAATAACTTTGACCTCAACCAAAATAATACCATATAATTAATTTCACAGTATATTAATAAATAATTTAAACGTACTTGTTCATAAAAAAATATATATTATTTAATCTAAAATGTATACTATACAAACCTTATTCTACTGATATTGTAACATCCCAATAAATATATATAACAGAAGTTACACTTCATTTTTAAGAGTTAACATGAACAATAAGTGAGAACAGTGAAGAATAAGCATAGAAGTATCAAATATACTTGAAGTTTAAAACTGTACAATCAGTAATATAGATTACAACGTTTACAAAATAGACCGAACAGTCTAGAATACAGTTCATTGACTTCACGGCTAACATCAACAGAATTAAATGAAAGAAACCAATCCTAAGGACCGGACGGTCCTGCAAAACTTTCAGGCACGGCTTCCACGGGGTGCTCGGCCTGCTCAGCATCTTCGAAAGTAGCCCCTAGAGTAGCTTCCAAGGTATCCTCTGCTCACATCCCAAAAGCATGATCATTTGCAATAAAGTGGATAATCGAACGGTCGAATACCGAACGACAACATGGACAAAGACACAACAGATAAGGGTAAGCTTATGTAAATTTAATTAATTAATTAATTTCATCATACAAGAGAACATACAACCTCAAACCAATCAACCATACATACGTACAATTTCTATACATGCAAACTACATTCCTTTAATCATGACCGACCACTAAGACACTGTCCAGACGGTATGAACCTGTAGCTCGGTCGTCCCTAGCACCCGGTGTGGTGTAGTAACTGCCTTTCCTTATCAGCTGCCACCCAAGGTTAGTCCTCAAACGGTTATCTATTCATATAACCGCGGACCTCCTGCCATTCCCACACATGAGTGACCTTTCTCTACCTGAGAAAGTGTCCTCACGGAATATCAGGATCAGGACGACACCTAAGTCATTCCCACGTTCATACTTTACCAATCATTACCAATTCATGAAACATTCCTCCAGTGGAATTCTCTTACTTAGCCAAATTCAATCAAGGTTCATTATCACTTCCAAACTGTAAGGATGTTAAGAAAAGTACCAAATACCCAAGACTGCATTATAATTAATGGTGAACGAACGGTTTAATCGAAATGGGAAACTGAGTATCAAGAATTCGAATAAGTGCCCGGACGGTCACATCAAAGGTGAGACTGAATAACAGAAGAATGTCAAATGGTTGGTCGGATGGTCCGACAAGGAATAAGACCGTAACTCAAAGGATTGACCATAAGCGATAGTCATCCGGACGGTTTGGCAAGAAGGTTATAAAACAAGTACTAATCATGGTCGAAGGTTGGTCTATGACCGAACACTTATCAGACCGGACGAATTAAGAAAGAAGAAACTCTTTAAAGTGTAAAAGGACTCTAATCCAGTAAAACCGGACGTTTCAATAAATAGAGACTCACTAGACCATTCAGTCATTAGATGACCGAGCGGTTTCAAAAGAAGAATATCAGGTTGGTAAGTTTATCTTTTTAAGTATCCGCCTAAGNCCGAACNCTT
>NC_028358.1:35494777-35499163 GCF_000741045.1 Vigna radiata var. radiata
GNNNGCCACTTGACTTCCACTTACTAGGGCTCACTGCTCTGCTGTTGCTACACGGATCACGAAGGAAGGGAATTAAAAGCTTGGCAGAGTTGGTCTCCCACTAAACCAGAGAAGACCGAACGGTCGACAAGTGCATCCCACTAAGGTGGGGTATTAAATGGGGTGTGACTGATATTATGTATTGACTAAATTTAAATAATTCTTTTTTCTCGTTTATTAATAATTTTTTTATATAAAAACAGATAATTATTATGTTTTAAGATACCGAATGTCAAAATATATATTATAATGATATTTAGATAACATTTTTTTGACAACATTTGAACATTGATTACATGTCAATCTTTAATTAGTCAAAAGTTACTCCACAATGTTCAAATATTATCAAAAAAATTTGTCTAAATATCATTATCCTATATAATAATATCCAACGTCATCTTATAACTATTTCGCCATTAAATATCGTTTTAGTTTACTCTCAATACTGTAATTATTATCTTCTAGATATCTTTGTCCTTTGTAGGTTTCTTTATGAAAAAAAAAAAACAAAAAGTTGGTAGTTGTGGTCCTACCTTATCATGTTCCTCTGTCTCTCATCTAACAAATGTATTTAAGACAAATCTTGAAATAACAACTTTCAAATACATATTTTTTAACAAAAGCTTATTCAATAAAAAGAAAAGGACAAAAATTCATTCAAAAAATGTTGTTTTTTATTTTACAGATTGACCTATTTAAATATTGACAATTTTATTTATGTATATATTGACTCTTTATAAAATACAATATAGTTTTGTCTCAATTCTTCAGTCATAACTATTTAAAATGTTATAGTTTATAATTTTTTTAACATTTTATATTCTATCGTTACAATATTTAGATATTTAAAAAGTTATATGAAACACGTTAAATTAAACTTTTAAAAGCCTTTAAAAAAAACTTTGAAGAAGCCAAATAACACTTAAATAATAACTTTATTACTTTTTATAGATAAAACTTTGAATGTATTTCCTATGTCATTAAAGTTAGGTTTTAACTAATTGATTTTTTTACTTAATTAATAGTATTTACTAATCAATTTTTTTTTCATTAGCCCGCCTATAGCGTCTTTTAAAACACTTGCTTTAAGTAATGTTTAAAATAAAAACAATAGCTCCAAATTTCTAACTTTTATATTTATTTATTTATTATTTTGTAACTTCTTTATTAAACTTTCCTTTTAATCACTTCTATATAAAGAAAATTCCATTATATACATATTTTCTCCCTTCCACTTTCTTTCTAGTCATTTTTATATAAAGAAATATTTTATTATATACATATTTTCTCTCTTCCACTAGGATTTTATTAACTTTTTACACAAGGTAAAACTTTCTTATGATTATCTTTTTATTGCGTAAGATTATTATATATTGATAATGATGAATGATTATTAATTGTTTTAATACTTTCTATATTGTACTATGATACATTAATTAGGCAATCAAAGTATGATCCTTTTAGTTTATTTTAAATTTGATTAAAAAAATAAACATTTTTAAAGAGGAATAATAGAAAACACTACGAAAATGTGATAATTGAAAGCAAAATATGATTGAAATGACTAATATGATAATAAAAAGTTGTAAAAATTTTAAAATTAATTGAAAACTAAAATTATAAGTACTCCAAAATATGTTTTTTTTTTTCAATTAAAGTAAATTATATATATCTATATATATAATATGAAAATATTTATTTTTATCACTTTATAGATTTTTTTAGCACCACCATTCAATAGATATTGCTATCAAACACTTTTTTACATTAAAAAAATTAAATCAATCACCAAATTTTCATATTTTTTTGATGGGTTCTTTCCCTAATATTGAGCAATGCAATTCACACAACATTTGAGAAAACCATTTCTCTTGTTGAATTTTACATTACAACACGTGAAAGAATGAAAACATTGGATACTTGTGAGACCTTTTTTACTTCCCTTTTGTACAGTTTGTTTGTGTCAGAAGCAGAAATTGGTAAGCCATTAAAGTTGTATTATTATACTTGGCACTAATTTCAGTTTCAACTTGCTATACACACATGTGGACGTTTGAGTTCCACGTACGTGTGTGAAGTAACGTCCATTCCAGACACTTGCCGAATACCCTCCTTGACTATTCTTATTTAAGATACAATTTTGCTTTTGGGTTGTTCAACATTTTCAGATTGCGATAAAAGGTTGGATTTTTTGGGTGCTGTTACATACCAGAGACAGAGACAAGAGATGAGAATTGCAGTGATTGGTGCTGGGATTAGTGGGTTGGCTTCTGCTTATGTTTTGGCCAAAAATGGAGTGAATGTGGTGCTCTATGAGAAGGAGGATTGGTTAGGAGGACATGCCAAGACTGTGAATGCTGATGGTGTTGATGTTGACCTTGGCTTCATGGTCTTCAATCGGGTAAGCATTTACACATTTCAATGGATTTCTTGTGTTTCATTCAATTGTTCAACTCAACCAGGGTTTTCTTTAGCTTAGTGGTTTAGTTATAACATACCAGGAGAACTGCATTCAACTACAACCAATGATTCACTGACACATTATCCCAAACAGCAACCTCTGTGCTTTTTGGATGTTTTCAGTTTTCATGTAAACTACGATGATTCTAGTCTTCCATGAACTGTGAGTGAGTGTTAAAATGTTTGAAGGTATAGATTGGTAAAAGGAAAAGTTATATTAGAATGAGAGTTATATTCGAAATCTGATGAATGTGGTATGTATGAAGTATTACTGTTTTTTATGCTTATTTATGTGACTTTGTTCATTTAGCAAAGAAAAATGCAGACCATAGACTCTATTTTGGGTTAAAATAGCAGAAATATAAAAAAGGTTTGTACTTTGTAGTGTTGGGTGATGCTTAGCCACACCTTAGAGACCCTGCTTCCCACTAATCCCCATCATTTGTAGTAATCCCTCATCAGAACTTTATTAGAACTATTTTTATTTAGCATGAAAACAAAAAACAAAAAGTGCTATAATTGTCTGTATTGTTTCATATAAAAAAGGTAAATAACCAATCAAAGAAACAATAGTATTCTTGTAATTATCAATAAAACTATATGAAACAGAAGATTTGATTGAATCAAACAAACCTACAAAATGAAGTCCATGAGAACTTTTTAATTTTTAACTTGAATAAAAAAAATTGAGTTCTATATTTGAATAATATGCAAAAGAAAAGAGTAATAGAAATTAGTGAAATAAAAGTGTAATTTTTGTAATGAAAGAAAGTGAAAGTCCCCAAGTAACCATCATACTTAGGTTGTTGTATTAAGTTTATAGCTCAATGGGCCCTCCAGTGGTCCTCTCACTCCTACCTTTTCTTGAACGCAGCTACAGTCTCTAACTGTACACTGCCCTTCCATCTTTCTCAATTCCATGAATCTCAACGAGAAACTTCTCAATCATTTTAAGCCATCTCTGGAAAAAAAAATAAAAAATTATAAGAATTTCTAAAAGAAAAAAATAAAATTAATGTTTTCACAAGTTAACTTGTTGAAATTTTCTAATAACTTCACTTAATTTTTACTTTAAACACGTGAATAAATGAAAAATTCATTATATTTTACTTGTTAGTTTCTTTCTCTTAGAAATCTTTATGGAAAATAATCCTTTCATCATATTCAAAAATTATAAATCCAATCGTCCGATCAGAGAACTAATCAAATGAAATTATACACACACACACACACATATATATATATATATATATGTATGTATGTATGTATCATTCTATGTGTATATATATATGTATATGTGTACGTATGTAAGTGGTTTATAAGCTTCATACTTGACCAATTGAGCCTTAATTTCTTTTCATGAATGCTTAGTGTCTGAGTGGCTACTGTTTCTATCAATGTTTGTATGAATGTTTCTGATTACTAATACTTCTTATTAAATTATTTTATCTAACATCCTGTAATTTCCCCCCAATAATTTAATCTCATTAGAGTTAAAAGTAACAAGGATTCACATGAAAGGCCAATTACTACCATGGATTTCGTGTAAGGATAAAGAATGAATGTACTTTAGAGCCCAGAACCAGAAGAAGAAAAAAACAGACATGGATAAAGAAACATCACTATTCCGTTATATCTGTACAATTCAATGTCATTATACATTATACTTTGAGAAATGATGTTGTCAGTCGTGTCATGAATTTGTTGTCTTTTTTTACATAACCGGTTTACAAGATTTGTGTCTACTTATATAAATTCATTTTATCTTTGGTCAGCATGAGATCTCCAACATCTTTTGCATTTGAAATTGGTTGATTTTATATAGCGAAATAGCAATGCTTGTGAGGCTATATATATAAATGTAACATGGATTATTGAACAGGTCAC
>NC_028358.1:35499913-35526925 GCF_000741045.1 Vigna radiata var. radiata
ATATATATATATCATTTCTATGAGAAGTGTATATGTATAATATCCAATGCCTTTAGATTCCAATTTGTTCTTCTATCTGGTCCTGCGCTTCTGAAGGAGTTATGAGCTTCTCTGCTTTCTCAGTGCTTTCGTTCTGTCGCAACCACCATCTACTTCAGGTAGTAACACAATAGACTCTTTTCCAGATTTATGTTCTGCCATATACTATAGTTCTACAATCCAAAATAATTGAAGATAAGACCTCTCTGCAGCTCTTTGGCAGACCACAGTGGCTAACTGTAAGATGGCGCTCACAAAATTATGTAGANAAGGTGCTATTTTTCTATTTTCATACTGTCTTAAATTTACAACTACATCACTTGGAGAGACATTTTCAGTGTCTCTCATGCAAGAGATCTTTCAACTTGTAAGTTATAAATCAACTTTTCTCACTGACTATTGTTATAAAAATAAGGTCGAAGAAGAGCTTGAAAGGGAAGGTAATCACATAATAACTAACCGTGAGGTTCACTTGGTTTCGACAACTGAAAAAGGTGATTGAGTAATCCATTTCAACTCCTTCCTCTTCACAGAGAGAAGGTGAATTCAATCTGATTGATTGGCATGCACATTGCCGTTTTTCTAATAATAACTATGTAATTCTTGCTATTCTAGTGACATGGTTAGAGAAATAATTGNAGGATGTGTTGTGTACTGCAAAGATGGTTCTGCANAAGTGTTTGATGGATGCATATTGGCAGTGCATGCACCTGATGCCTTGAGATTATTAGGAGATGAAGCAACATATGATGAGCGAAGAATTCTTGGTGCTTTTCAATATGCTTACAGGTAAAACATCCATTCTTATATTTCAAATTGTAGTCGTTATATTTACATTTGAAGTATTGATCAAATGCATGCATGCATGCAATAAGGTACCTTTGCTTTATCATTTCTGTGGATTCAACAGAGTTTACATTGGATAAAAATGTTTAATGACTCAATGTCATGGATTAACATGTTGTCACANCAAAGGATGAAAACATCCCTAAATTTATTTTCTCTCAGGACCTTGAGCAGAAAATTCAGTTTCTTAAGCCTGGTTGCCATTGTGTATATTCTTGTGATCACGTATGTTAATGACAGAAAAATGTTAATCTGCTAACACGAGAATCTTTTTGTCAAATCAGACCAAATGCAAATTTATTCTTTGATCTGTATTGGCAGTGATATTTTTCTTCATCGTGACAAAAATTTAATGCCCCAAAACCCAGCAGCATGGAGCGCATGGAACTTTCTTGGAAGTAACAACAATAAAGTCTGTGTCACATACTGGCTCAATATTCTTCAGGTTGGTAAATTTTCTTATAAATGCATTGATCATAACTGAATTTCGTTATGTTATTCTAACTAAAGTGAGTAATGAAGAAACTTGTCTGTTGATCTTCATTCTAATTTGCAGAATATTAAAGAAACAAGTCAACCCTTTTTTGTAACTCTAAATCCTGATCACATACCAGAAAATACCTTGCTTAAATGGTCAACTGGTCATCCAGTACCATCAGTTGCTGCATTCAAAGCCTCCTTAGAGCTAGACCATATTCAAGGGAAAAGAAAAATTTGGTTTTCAGGGGCTTACCAAGGTACATTATTTTTACTTATGCTTCCATGAATTCACTTATGCCTACTAAGTTTCCATTATTTTTAGAACCTGTGTTAGATTGAGGAATTTATATGTGCTTCAGATATACCAGTGATCTAAACATACATATATATGTGTTTTTCAGGTAATGGATTTCATGAAGATGGATTTAAGGTAGTTAAAGCTAAGTTCATAATGAAACTGGAAATACAGTCTTAACTGAAAATATTTCTTTCAAGAGTCTCCTTAAGTGGAAATTATTAAGGCAGTCAATTTTCTTGCACATTGTCATCAATCCGTTGAAGTGAAACAAAAAAACTAAACTGTAAGATTATTCTTCAGGCTGGAATGATTGCAGCTCATGGCATTCTTGGAAAACGCTGTGTCCTTCAGACCAACCCAAAACACATGGTACCTTCTTGGAAGGAACTGGGAGCACGCATTTTTGTGACTAGATTCCTGAGTTACTATGTCAATACTGGTTGTTTAACGTGAGTTTACTTCTTACAGTGTNAATTCGCATAAAAAACAAAAAAGAAATATGTTTGATAGTAACATCACAAGATGTTTCAGGATAGTTTATATTTAGTAGTGAGCTCACCTTCTATGGATTTGACTTGTCAAAAATGGCATTAGTAATGGTGCATTTACCTTGAGGTGTACAGTTTATTAGAAGAGGGAGGAACAATGTTCAACTTTGAGGGAACTGGAGGAAAAGGCATTGTGAAGAGTGTTTTGAGAATCCACAGTCCACAATTTTATTGGAAGGTATTTACTTTTAAATTTCACGTTAAGCATGTTTATTGATCAATGCCATTCTAGCTGACAAGCAACTAAAAACGATCATTCGTACATGGTTTTCAGGTGATGGCACAGGCAGATTTAGGCCTTGCAGATGCATATATCAACGGGGATTTTTCATTTGTTGATAAAGATGAAGGTCTCTTGAATTTTATTTTGGTAACCATTCTCATCTTAATCTTACATTGAGTTGTCTCTTTGGGACTTTACACTTTACTTTCTTGTACCTTGATAATTTTACTGCAGATTCTCATAGCCAACCGCGATTCAAATGCATCCAACTCACACCTCAAGAAGAATAGGTAAGTTTATATGATGACTTGTAGTCGACATTTATATGTAGTTAATTGCATTTGCATACCACACTTTTTGTTTTTTGCCTTTAGGGGTTGGTGGACACCAGTATTCTTTACATCTGCATTGACATCTGCAAAGTTCTTCATGGACCATGTTTCAAGGAGAAATACTCTCACACAGGCTCGCAGGAACATCTCTAGGCATTATGATCTGGTATGAATTCTAAAGCTCCTAGGTTCAGTGACTTTAGAGGAGCTTATCCAACAATATAGAGTAGTATAAGCATATAACTAGCCATGCACGATCACAGAACATCAAACCAAATATTCCTTATCAAGTGAGAGTTTACTCAAATAGAATTTTGAAGCTTACAATTTTTCTTTGGTCTGTTTCCAGAGCAATGAACTCTTTGCAATTTTCTTGGATGAAACAATGACATACTCATGTGCGGTGTTCAAGGCAAGAACAGCTATCTGGTGCTTGAGTCCGAAGTTCATATCAAAAGTATTTCTCCAATTCCTGCAGCAGCAGTAGCTAATACTCTTCCTTCTTTTGTTTGTTAAATTATCTGATAGAACAAAGACGAAGACTTGAAAGATGCACAAAGGAGAAAAATTTCCCTTCTGATTCAAAAGGTATGTGCTTTTGATTTCTATTTTATTAGAATTTCAGCTATTATCTTAAAAAATGTATAATGTGATTTCTTTTTCTTTTTGTTCAAAAAACGAAGGCTAAAATTGATAAGACGCATGAAATTCTTGAGATTGGATGTGGATGGGGAAGTTTAGCCATTGAAGTTGTCAAACAAACAGGCTGCAGATACACTGGTATCACTTTGTCCAAGGAACAACTGAAACTTGCAGAACAAAGAGTCAAAGATGCTGGACTTCAGGTATCAACAAGCTCATTTTTTTACGATTCCATAATTTTCCTTATATAAGTACGATTGATTCTTCACAAAATCAGAATAAGCTAAGAGCGAATTCATGTTATATTAATGGTGTTGATTCCAGGATAGAATCAAATTTCTACTGTGTGACTATCGCCAATTGCCCAAGACGTACAAATTCGACAGGATTATATCATGGTGAGCTATTTATAGTTTAATTTTGCAGACTTGTTGCAATCTTTCCAACATATTACTTGACTTGTATANGCATATTTNAGTGAAATGATAGAAGCTGTTGGCCATGAATACATGGAAGAGTTCTTTGGTTGTTGTGAATCAGTATTGGCCCAAAATGGACTTCTTGTTCTTCAGGTATTTGATAGATTATTTCTTCTATACAAGTTTTTGTGTTTAGATAATAGAAATTCATGNTATGCTCTACAAATGAAAGATTATCAACAAGTACATTCTTTTTGGTATTAAAATTACTTCTAACCATTTGTGAAGATGGTTATTGTTGTGTAGTTCATATCAATCCCAGATGAGCGTTATGATGAATATAGGCGCAGTTCTGATTTTATAAAGGAATATATATTTCCAGGAGGTTGCCTACCCTCTCTAAGTAGGATAACATCAGCCATGGCAACCACATCCAGACTATGGTACAAGTTATATGTAAATACTGAGTTCTATTATTGACCATTCCCTTCATTATTCTCTCTTTCTCTGAAATGCAGCGTGGAGCATGTCGAAAACATGGGCATTCATTACTATCAAACACTCAGATGCTGGAGAAAAAACTTCATGGAAAGGCAGAAGTATGATCTTAAGATGATTGAAACTTTCTCAAGTATGTTAAATTCAAGTGGCTAATTACAACAACTAACTATTGAAAATGTGTGTATTTGCTGACAGCGAAATTTTGGCTCTCGGATTTAATGAAAAGTTCATTAGGACATGGGAATACTATTTTGATTACTGTGGTGCAGGTTTCAAGTCACTCACACTGGGGAATTACCAGGTACATTACCCAGTTACTATCCTTAAATACCCAATGAGCATGATAATGACATGTAATATGTTGTACCAATGTAGGTCGTTTTCTCTCGCCCTGGTAACATTGCTGCATTTGGCGATCCATACAAATGCTAGACCTAAACAAGTTTACAGAACAGACTGCATTAAATGATTATGCCATGTAAAATTTATTGGAGCTCAATTGTGTTGCTGCTAAAAACAGCTACATTGGTGATAATTCTTTTCGTACAAAAAAAAAAAAAAATCTTTTTTAAGGAATAAGGAACAAGCTTTATATGATTTACAGAGTATTATGGAATACAAGATATGTTGAAAATGCGGTACCCTGTCCTGTGTGTTATTACAGCTAGCTTCAACCTCATGCGGCTATGTCTTGATCATGACAAGAAAAAAAGAAAGGTCAATTTTTCATTACTTGTATGTGATTTATATGTATATGTAAATCATGTTAAAGATTTATTAGTTGAAATAAAATAAACATTTTCTCGCAAAAACATGTTGCCGCCGCACACATCGCAATCACACTTAGAGGGCCCATAGAGCAGGCTATTACGAAATTTTTTTTTAATTGTATCAAATGATAAGACGGAATTTATTTTGAAGAGGTCCAATTGGAGAGTCGTTTAATGGGATTTGAGAAATGAGGGGAAAAACTGTTTAAAGAGTACAAAAGGCTACGGTGAAGTTTATTTTGGGTGGTCTTCTGAAGTGTCACCTAAGGGGAGGATTGAGCAAAAAATACTTGTGTAAAATTGAAAGGCCAATTTTCGCAGTTCACAATTTAGATTTTGTGTATAGTAATTGAAGTAACATAGTAGCTTGGAGGTCATATAAGATAAACTTTTTGAGTTCAAAAAGCGCAGCATCATGTCACAGAAGAAAGATTCCCCACGAAAACGTTATAAAAGCAGAATAATGTGCTTCTCCTTTCCATCTTACTTGCATATCTAAATCAAAGATTTCTACAACGAACAAATAGTATGGCTTAAACAGTGTATGCAGATTATCAATGTTACTGTTATTTGCTTACCCGAAACAAATATCTTTATATCTTAACACATGAAATAGTTTCGTTTAATACAAATTGAAATGAAAACATTTAATAATATCGTAAAACTTATTTCGTGCTACGAGAACATTTTCCAAAATCAAATGAGACGAAACACCTTTACAAAACCTTGAATGTATATATAACTTTTATGTTTTGCTCCAGTTGACACTTTTCCACAGTCCTTTTCTTTATCAATAAAAACTCCCAATCCTTTAATTACAAGCTTACTTTTTTAACTTTTAGCAGATCGTAAATTAACAAACAAACACAGATCAGCACAAAGTATAACGCTAAAATATAGCAATCCTCTTTTAGTGATTTCTAGCTTCTGGTCAGTCTCATTAACGATAAATTAACATGGTTTGCTGAAAGGTTCACACAAAGAAAGCTCGTCTCATTCACTCAACGAACAAACCTGCCAAATGACTAGCGTAGGTATAGCGAATGGAACGCGCACACCATGTCACCGTCATTTTAGCATGGCTAAAAAAAACGTAGAAATGCACATTCTGCATTAAATTACAACCTAACATTTTTACAAAAAGCCGTCAAGAACCTAAAACAACATAAACACTCGTTAAGATCAATATGTCCGAGAAAAGTACGGTTAAAGATATATCTAAAAAGCTACATGCCTATCTGTGTCAAGACTAACTAGCATTAAAGCATTTCAATTCTATACCTGACAATGCTTGATATAAAATTGAGTTGGTAACTCTTATCTTACTTTAAATTTACATTTGAATAAGAGTTACTGTCATAAATGAAAATGAAATGGCAATTTAACCTTTGGGTGTAAGATAAAGCATTTGCCCTATAAAACATTAGTTTAGAGAAGAAAAGATTAAAATTTTTCCAACGTAGACATGAAATTATACTGAGCTCCAACACATAAAAAACATAAATCACTGGACACACAAGATAGGATAGGATAAAATTCTATAGAATAGGGCCTAGGCCAACTGAAATAGTCAATGTGCTGCTAACTCTCTCAATATCTTTCCGCCACCACAGACCAGATGGAAAGTTAAGGAAATTTTTCTCACAAAGCCAGAAATCTCCAATTTGGTGATGCGTTGGTCCAGAAAAACACAATAAGACTGGCCAAATTTCATTCTTTAGATACGGGTGGACACTTGGCTCCACCACTTCCATACTCGTGCACCTCTCCTCCTGTACAACACAAGTGCAAATACAGGGGGAAAATGATTATGCCATCCTCAAAGTTTTTACTATCACTATGATTACGCTACCCATTATGAAGTGATCAATCCAAGTGTCCACTGCTATGAGTAAATAGCTTGACTACATCTTCATATTTCTACTTGTTATGACAACTAGAATGAGTCTAGACAACATATGTAATCAGAAAATGAAAGAGACAGCAATTAAACTTCAACCACAAAAAGGACAACAGATAATAAACTGCATCAAACCATCATATAAGGTGAAATATCATACTATAGCTTAAATGCTACAAGAACAGCCATTCGAGATCAACTAAAATCATAAGCACGCAAATTAAAGCTACACGCAGAAACAAATACTAAATAGAAAGTAGCATCTAGTATCTCTTCAACCAACTACTTATTATAAACTAGGAAAGCAGATACTGCAAACTACTGGGATTCAAGCAACCCAACCAGTCCCATTGTGTATTGACATCGTTCTTTGAGCCACTCCTTTGCTGCTGGAAAAATTCATTCTGACCTCATGATTTAAAACTTTTAAAAGGCAAAGGATCCTCAAGTTGAATTTCAAAATCCAGCAAGATATCCAACTATCAAAATTACTGTTGTTGGGCTTGTCGAGACTGAGCACCACCATAGCCACCACCGTAACCAACCTGGCCACCATTTCCCTGTGGTGTTCCATAATTTCCAGATGCATGAGTTTGTTCTGATCTCCAAGCTGCATTTCCATAACCTGAATTTCCATTTGCATCCCCATAGCCACCACTCATATAGCTACCACTGCCACCACTACTTGTTAGTTCACTCCCACCAGGACCACTAACACTATTGTTTGGAGCACTCCCTGTTCGTCCACCAACAGTGCCATATGCACTTGAATTCGCATAAGAACTATCACTTCCACCGTATCCACCATATCCATAACCTTGGTTCCCATATCCAGCAGCTCCACCAGGGGACTGACCTGCAGCTGCTGAACCAGGACCACTGCCACCAGAGCCAGCACCACCACTTGGAGCACCCCAAGGAGGAGTGTTCCCATAGCCCATAGATCCATAACCAGAGGGTGCTTGAGCAGGCCATGAACTCCTTGGGCCCCCTGGAGGACCTCCAGCATAAGCAGCATTAGGAACATTAGGATTCCCATATGTTGCACCAGCAGGTCCACCATACCCTGCAGTGGCACCACCATAACTTCCATATGCACCATACCCAATACCATTATTAGCCGGACCATATCCATACCCAGGAGCACTGTAGGCAGAAGAACCATAAGGAGGGAATCCACCTGCAGCGCTTTGAGGCTGCATATACCTACTAGAATCCATTCGACCATCATATGCATTTTGGTTACCACCAGATGCCCCATATCCTTGATACCCACCAATTCCAGAACCACCACCTCCAGCACCACCCATACGGCCACTTGCACCAGGATTGGCATCCTTGGGAAGTGCACGCTTTACCTCAACTTGTTTACCATTTAAATCATGAAATGATTTATGCAATACCCTATCGACAGCCTCCTCAGTATCAAATGAAATAAAACCAAATCCTCGTGGCCGTCCAGTATTCTGGTCATACATGACTACTACATCGGTCACGTGTCCATAAGACTCAAAGTACTGGCGAAATTTTTCTTCAGTCAGGGTAGGAGGCAGCCCTCCAACAAATATCTTTTTAGTTCTGATGTTTCCTCCATTTCCAGAATTCATGCCAGAATTGGAATTTCCACCTCTCGAGGTGACAGAAATTTGTTGATCCTCTCTTGAGAAAGCCTTTTTGGCATCAACCTGAATGATGAAATTATAAAATGATTGCAAGTTAGGCCTTTAATTGGTGATGAAAAGAAAAGATAACACGGGATCAAAAGTAACCAAAATTCCAAATTATCGACATTAAGAAAACTAATTTTTAAGGAAGAGGCCTTTAATCGTGGTTTTAAATATCCACGTATCCAAAATGATACAGAGAAAAAACATGATAAAATATAAAAACTATCAAAGATCTCAAAAGAATCATCGGTGGAGGTACTGCGTTCAAACTGGGGTATGTTCGTCCATGAAAACAAGTAAACCAATATTAACTTATTCCAAAATACTAGCATTATACGAACACTTGTGTTCATGCATACATCATTGAAGGAAATGGAACATAAGCTAGCAACTTCAAAAGAGTTGTACTACTTCACATTTCAAGAATTGAACAAGGAGGGGACAATATCAGCAGCACTGTCATCTATCATAAACATTTACACATAAGTAGCACGGATAAACTGCAAAAAAAATAGCAGTGAAAGCTGCTCTATTAACTTCCTTTACACATTCATCCATTAACAACAGTTCACACAGCAAGAAACGTATCGGCTACTTATTTCCTGACAACGTCCCCCGCAGACAACATAAAAAGCCGTCATCATTTGAAAGAGCAGGCAAAACACTTCTTGAACTAAGAAAACCAAGTGACAAAGACAGCCAGGAACAAAACAATTAGCCCAATGTTACAGAAACTAGTCAACCAAAAGTAAGTGCATGCCAAGAAAAAAACCCTATCCACTCAAAATGAAAAAAAAAAAAAAACAACTACCACACGTCCTAATTCCAAGAGCAAACCACGAAACAAATAAAACCCTTACAAAAAACCCATCAATCATTCCAGCACACAAAAATCCTCACTTAATCCCAAAAACAAACACACCTCCAATTCGAAACCAACACACCAGCAAAGACGCCAAAAAATAATATTTAGAAAAAGAGCAGAAGCAGCAGCAAAAATGAAGTGAAAAAATGGAAAATAAGCGTCACCGTTCTGCCATCTATGACATGTTTATCCTCGAGAACCCTATCGAGAATGGTGGGATCCGCGAAGACGACGAAACCAAAGCCCCTGGGCTTGCCAGTGTTCTTCTCTCGCATAACAGAAGTGCTCAAAACGTCGCCGTAGTTGCCGAAATGCTCCTTGAGCTTGTCCTCCGTAGTGTCCCACGATATCCCACCGATGAATAATTTTCCCTGATCCGAATCCATTCCCCCTCTCTCCCTCTGAAGGTATATATGAATAAATAAAAATGAATAGTGTGTTGGCGATTTGGTGAGAAGGAAGAAGCTGGGAATTTAGGTTTGATTTGGGAACGGAGAAGAAAAAAGGAAGAAAGAAGGAAGAGAGGGTTTGGAGGTTGAGGGCTTCCAATAAATGAATCGGAGAGTGTGTTGGGTTTTTGTAATGTAGTAAAATTGCTTCTCAGGAATTACTCCCTTTTAACGGCTCAGATTTCCCTGATTCAATTTCCTCACACGTGTACCCCATGCCAATTTTATTCCTTCCGCTAATAATAAATCAAGAATTGGACTCTTAATGCTTTCCTTGGACCAACAAAGAAAATTCAGTGATAGAAATAATTAATTATCACAACAAAAATTATTTTAAAAATTGTTCTACTTTTATTCACCTCAAATGCTTTAAAAACATTTTCTTCTTTTATGTCATAATCAAATTATAAATGTTAGTAATCAATGAGTACATGGAAAAAATTACTATTTCATTGAACTTGAAGATAAATAATTTTCATGGGTTTTGTAATTTTCTTTTTTTTATTTTAGCTTGAATCTATTTTTGGTACTTGTAATATGAATGTGAACTTTTTTTCTATGAACTTTTTTTTAATAATTTTAATGAAAGATAGAGTTATCCAACTTGTTAAGTTTTCTTTATTAACTTAAGATGAGTTCAACTAGAAAAAAGTTACAATTTTTTATAACTTAAATTAATAGTGTTGTTGTAATTTTAATGTAATCTAATAATAATTCAATCTAATTAAAAAAAATGGAGAGTGAGAAATATTTATAGTTTTAGTATTTTTATTTCTCTTTAATTTTTCTATTCTCATTTCTATTTTTTTAAAATTTATTTTTTTTCATTATTTTCAGCTTTTTTTATTTTAGTTTGTGAAATGTTACACTTTGAATCGTCTCACATCCCATAATTAAAAGTATTAGAGTGAGTCAATCAATTTATACAAATTAATTTATCATAAGTTGATTTAGAAATAAGTTAACTCAGTTGATTCAAGTGAGTTATAAATTTTGTAATATCACTCACACTGTTAGGTGAATTGAGTTATTTAAACATATTTTATTATTCTCTTTAAATTATATATTTATTATCGTATAAAAATAATAATTTGGCTTAATCATTCATATGATAAGAATGTTTACTAATTTGAAGGTTTACCAATTTGATATTTCACTTAACACTAACCACAACCATTAGAAATTGATAATTTATAAATTTGACAGTTAACTCGGCATTAACCACAATAATTAGAAAGTGATAATTTAAATATAGTATGTAAAATTTAAAATGTCAATATGTCTGACAAAAACTAAACATCTCATTATTATAATATTATTGAATGATATTCTAATGATAAAAAACATTGATATCAATTTATATAACTAAAAGTGACAAATCATTATAATAAAAAAATTATGAAAGAAGATTGAAGGTTAGTCAACAGCTCACTTCTAACACAATTCATTTCAATTTAAGTATTATAGCAAGGAAACTATTTTTTCAGTTGGTATATTTTAGTAAAGTGTATCGAGTTTTAGTGAAAAAAATATCTTTATATATTGTGGATTTTAAGTTTTAAGATTAATGATATTTGAATAATTATCATTCTAAAAACTAAAAAAACAACAAATCCTAAATCCTTACTTATTTCTTTCTCTCTCATCCCTTATTCTTCTAAACTCTTGTTCTTTCGTCTCTCTCACTCAAACCTTTCCTTTGTGTCATGTCATCCTTACAGTAGTCTCAACTGAATAAAAGTTAGAAAGATTCACCTAATCTGAATCTATTTTTCTCGTTTATCTAATTTGTTTCTTTCTCACACTTACATATAGTAGTCTGCGACACTATAATTTATTGTTATTGTTTTGTTTGTTCATATTTGTTTTTCACTTTAATAATAAAATTGATGATGTAGATGTTTATTTTTTTTATTGGAGGACTATGATATATTTTTTCTGTGATAGGTATTAAATTTCTTTTTTAAATTTTAGATTAAAAGATTAAGAAATTAGGTATTTAAGTTTTCTAGATTTCAAAATTCACTTTCGAAATTTATTATCTAGTTCTGAGTTTTCTTTGATTTTGAAATCCAATTTTGGATATTTCTAAATTTAGATACCTGGTAATGGATTTTCTCAAATATCAGAAATTTGATTATGAATTTTCAAATTCGTATTTTGAAATATGGTTTTTTAGTTTAGTGTATTTCAAAATGTGGTTTTCTAATTTCTTTTTATTTTGAAATCTGATTCCGATTTTTTCCGAATTTCTAAATGCAATTTAAAATTTAAAAATCTGAATTTCGTAACCCAGCTCTGGGTTTTTTTTTTCAGAGTTCAAAATTTGGTTTTGAAATTTCTTATTGATTTTGGATGAAGAAAAATGAGAAGAGAAATAAAGGAGGTGCAAGGATGGGAGGAAGGAGGTGCAGGATGAGGCCCAAATTAGGTGTAGTGGTAACAATTGAAGGGTTTTAAACCCTAGTAAGATTCAAATCCTACAAAGAGGTCATTTTAAGTATGTAGAAAATTCTTACCTATGGCATTCACAATACAATATAATGAGGAATATAATTTAAATACCTAATAAATGTAAATTTAAATATTGAAAAAGTTACAATTTTAACTAAATTATTAGGTGCTAAAGTGGTTAAGTACAGTACTTATATTCTTATTTTGAGATATAAATTGATAAATAACTAAGTTATTTGGCAAATATGTCTCAAAAAATTAGAAAATAAATGTTTTTCATAGTTTATCAAATAAGTTAAATTATGAAATGATCATTTTAAAAGCAAAGCATTTAAATAAAATAATAATTATAATTGTTTAAGCAATTTACTGGTCGTGTTTTTCTAAATAAATGAGTTAAAAATGCATAAAACTTAAGAAAACTCATAATTATGTAATAAAAATAGCTTATTATATATAGATGTTATATGCTAATATAACGGAACTAATAAAATAATAGTAACATAAGATACTGAGAATAATGATTTTTTAAAATAAATTACAAATTTAAGTTGTCAATTAGGAAAAAGTTTTACTGTTTTATATAATTTTAAATATTTTAAATGTATGCGTGTTTTTTTTTTTTATAGAAACGGAACCTTTATCACCAATTATCAATGTCTTTTCCTCTCAAGTCGTTGGATACAGCTGTCATTGTTAATTTGTTTATTTATTCAAACAAACTGTCATGGGTCATTTTAGGTTTATGTTTTAAAAGCTGCTTTTTGTATATAATTAAAATTATTTATCATTTTATATTTTAAGCTCTAAGTAATCAATCAACTTTAAATAAAAACGAAATATATGCGAAACATTAAATTATATTAACTATAAATTTGAAATAAAAAAAATACTAATAATAATAATAATACATTATAAGTAATTTTTTAATACGATTGATGACATATTTATTTATATGTCTCGCCAAATTATAACCAAAACTAATTTTATATACTTTCTAGGAAAATAAACTTAGCTAATTATAATGTATAGTTGTGAATCAAAATCAAATGTTATTCTTATGATTAAAATGAAGCAGTTATGAAATCATTTTGACTAAATTTTTAATGGAAAAACTTTTTTTAACAACACTTCTTTAACAACTTTTTGACAACGTATACGTGATAACTTGTGATTGGTTTATTTTAAATATTTTTTAAACATAAAATCAAATAGACCCATAAAATGATGACACGTGTCTCATTGTCAAAAAAATTGTCAAAAAGTGTTGTCAAAATATCATTATCCATTTTTAATTAGGACCTGCGATTGATGTTGTCGAACATAAAAGTTTGGAGTAAGAAATTTTGGACAACTATCTATTTGAAAGTAATTAATCAATTCTACCTATTGAAACATTTTACTTAAATTTTTATTTATAGATTTTTCTAATGAATAGAATCAATTTAATTACACCCAAATTCCTTTAATTCTTATTAAAGATTTAATCAAAATGATTTTCATGCTTTAAACCACTTAATCATGGTTAATCGGTATTTTTAACGAATATAACATTTAGCTCTGGTTGAGTAATCGATTAACCGTCTAGTCCAATACTTGATAGTCCATAATGTCATTAATAAATACTTACTTTGATAAAGAATAAATTTAAACTATCTTAATCAACTAATGACATAATTTTTCTAAACAACAAATAACCATAGAAGTCACAAATTCGAAAATAAAATTAGAATTTTAAAGAAGTTATTTTTTTCTAAAATAAAAAATAAACTATTATAATCTATTTATAATTTTATTTTTCATTCTTAATCCATGAGTCGACAGTGAGAAAAATAAAAAAAAAACTGAGTAAAAAAAAGATCCTCACAAATGTGCAAATTTTGCTTTAAACAGGGAGATCCCGCTTCCATTTACTTTAATATATAAATAAGGCAATTCATGCATTTTCAAATAAATAACATCAAAGTAATTAATCAAATTAAATTAAAGTACGTTCTTTTGAGAGTTATATAAATTCTTATCGTATTACTCATAAATAATTACTCATGTCATTCTTAAATCCTTAAAGTCTCTATTTTAATTTTAAATTGTTTTTCAAATATTGTAGTAATCGGTTTTTCTTTCAGTACATCTTTTCGATGCTTTAGTTCATTTTAGAAATTAATTGTATGTAGATATATATTTTATATACCATTTTAAATATTTATTCCTAAATAGTTATTTTTTAAAATTTACTTTAATATATAAATATTGTTAAGATATACACGAATTACCGATTCCTCCATATTTTCAAAATAAAGTAAACTGTTCTCAATTATTTTGCATGCCTAATAATTCTTTGCAACTTATTCGGAAGGACTCTTATTTATATTTCGTAGGTACTCCTCGATCCCTATATTTTTTTAAATATATAATAAATTTAAGGTAATGATGAGAGTAATTAAATAAAAAATATAACAGTGGAGTGTAATTATTTAAAAATTGGATTTTATTTATAGTCAATGCGTTGGTTTTTTAATAATAAATTAAAACATTATTTTTAAATCTAAAATCGAAAGCTTCAGGTATTCACAACAACCCAATCTGATTTATTTTGTGGCTATCGAAACACATAAACTCTAATAAAACGACAACTAGTCAAATGTTGGAGAGCGAAAGATTTTTCAGATCTGAGACAAAAGCAACCAATGTTGTTGTCCCTAGCTTTCATTTTCATTTTTATATTGTAAAAGAAAAAAACAACTCTTGTGACCACAATCATCATTAAAAGCCTAACGTTACTATTTTCGAAATTGTTTGGAGCCAAACGGCTTTTAAACTTGTCACATGTTTTTCTCTCTGGGTGTCATGCATGTCAGTTTCTGAGTGAGTAGCTTTGGTTCATTATATGCCATCTTATCATCAACATTCCTCACCCTCCTCCTCTTCCCAACAGAGATGGGTTGTTTCATGGCATGTTTTGGTTTATCCAACAAAAGGAAGCGTAGAAAGACTCTCTACAAAGTCTTAGCAGCTGGAAATCAAGTAATTACAATCCATTCCTTTCTTCTTAATTTCTCCTTCCTATAAATTCTTCATACTTCTCGGTTCAAACTTTGAAAATAATTGTGTTATCTAACAGCGATATGGAAATTACGAAGTTCTTGCCATAACGGAAAAATCCACTTTGCCGGAATCTGATTTCCGGTTAGTATTTATTGCTCTTCTTTTCCCTTTATGTATGTGCCGATAAGATAGACTATTTATTTAATTTGTTTCTTAGAGGCAGAGATGAAGTTAAGGAGCAGATCAGTAATAAGAGCAGGAAGAAGAAAGTTACCTTTAATTTGAATGTACAGGTATATGAGCCAAACCCCACTGCTTATCAGGTATTGAATAATGAAGAAGAAGAGGATAAGAACAATATTGCTGAGTCAGAGAGCTCTAGAGCCTTGCCAGTGATATACCCTACAAATCATAGATATTACAACTGTGGAGATGGTCATGGTGAGGAGGATGACATGGCATATGAGGATTCTGACATTGATGACTATGATGATGATGGTGAATTTGATGATGATGAGTATGATTGGGATGACGATGGGAGTGATGGAAGTTTAGAAAACGATGAGTCTGAGATATATGATGAAAATCCGAGACAGAAGGAGTTGTCAGAGTCATGCTATCGTTCTATGGCAGAAGATAAGGTACAGAATCAGATGCCGGTTGATCCAAATCATGCTGAGCGGAAATCTAATTTAGGTGGACGAGAGAGAAGCATCGACATGCATTCTGTTCTGAGTCCTGTGGAGAATCTCACGCAGTGGAAAGCGATCAAAACAAAAGTTGCAGCATCGAGCAAGCACAGGAGGAAGGAAAACGTTCCATCAAATCAACAAACAAGTATGCCCTTGGTTCCTGAAGCAAACTTGAATTTCTCGCCTTGCAGTTTGGAATCAAATGCACTTCAGTCCAAGCCTCTGTTGCCAGACATGGCAGTTGATGCTAGCCTCTCAAACTGGTTGGTTTCTCCTAATTATCATGTCTCCTCGACCACAATTCATTGCCAATGATGCGGTCATGTCATTGAAAGAAAAAAAGAAACTTAAAATATATCAATTCTGTGGACTACAAAGCCTTTTTTTGCCACCAGAATGGGCAACGACTTCAAAGGAGGACGCATCAGATTTTGATTCTTCTCATGATTATTCATTCAGCAAATCAGTATATGCCAGTTGGGATGGTTTGATTGTATTTGTGTGTCTAATTCTTGCCCTGTATTTTGTTGTTTTGTGAATGGTTACGTTGTAAGCCATGGAGAGTGTATTTGTCTTTTTTTATCTTCATGTTGCAGCTATACAATTTTAAGTGTTCTGAATTTCATGCTCATAGTATACATTGTATTCGTTATGACATTCTCCAAAATGATATTCAATCAATCAAGAGGTTCATGTATAAGCAACAGGGGTTGATATGTAAAAGGTAAACTGAAAGCAAACAGAATCAAAGAACCCTTTCGACACATAATTGGGGAACAAATTCTGAGAATCATGAAAATTTGCTCCACATAAGTATTTGAGAATATATGAAAGGAAAAAAAGACTGATGTATCCCTTTAATTCGAAACATTACCATAGCCATTGAGTGCATAATTTTCAGAGAAACAGTGCCGTGACTTGGCATGAAAATGCTTATTAACCTACAAGGAAGCTGTGCTACTATCAGCGCTTTCCAAATAATTTTGTTGGAAGGCAGTGTGTACTTTGATCTGCTAGAGAACTCGCATAAGGCCACTCAAAAATCATGTCAAAAAATCCAGTAAGATAAACTGGATACATAAATTGGAACACAAGCTGCTTATCCGGGGTTACTGGAGAGTTAGTCCCAAATCATCATATCTACTCAAAGTAAGGTTGCGCAGGCCCAAATGATGCTCCATGGTTAGTCCAGCAGAAAGTTTGACATGGCTTATCAAGATTATCTCTACATTATTGAACAGACACAAGAATCCCCACCCTCATCCTCTGAGTCTGAGTCACTAACATCACTGCACATATACAATTGGGAGACCAAATGTGAGATAAGATAATTATGGATAAATGGCACATCTAGGCTTGACTATCATACTCAATTTTGTTTTACTACATTAAAAATATGACAGCTAATGCTTCGAACTTACCAGCTACCAGAAAAGAAAATTTTGGTTATTGTTTTATACTTTTCTTTACTTTTTTCCAACAGCATACTTGGGAGCAGCTCCTATCAATGTTAACCTCTGAACTAACCACATATATAATCACATGTTTATGTAGATCAAGGAAAAAGAAAGATGAATAAGAGAAATTTTATTTCATAAGTTCTTCGTTGATTGGAGACCCAGGGCTAGTATGACATACTTACGAAGCCATAAAACAAGAACATTTCTCGAAATTTCTTTCTTGTGCTAATTTCTGCTCTCACTTCATCCATTCTAATGGAAGAAGCATTTTCCGTTGCTGTTTCTATGTAGATAATAACTAAATTTTCTCTATCCCTAATATTTGTCTTATTATATGCGCTAGAAAGCACAAACATGACGGAGGATGGGTATGGTTTCAATCATTATAACAAACTCTGATGTTTCAAAATTTAGCACAAGTCATTGTAGACATAGTGAAATGCTATAGTTACGTAATTCTAATTGCAAATGTTCATGCTCGGGTGCTGAAAATAAAGAAAGGAACAAAGTTACTTCCCAGGAGCCTTTTCAGAGGACTATAAGAAATTTAGCATTTTCATCAATGTGATTAATTGTGTAGTTTTCCCTTTAAGAATCCTTTTTTCATGAAACACACACAGATAGAACAAAGTGAAAAAACACTGAAAGAAAACGTAAATGAATCCAAAAAAGAGAATATTACAGTCAGAGAACTTGATGGAAAATTAGCAGGGAAATTATGGGAGCAGCAGGAATGCCTTACAATAAACATGAAAAAAGGATTCTTAAAGGGAAAACTACACAATTAATCACATTGATGCTTCCATAATGAAGTCATCCTGATATAATAATAGAGGACAGGGAACAAAAAAGGAGAAAGAAAAAGAAAGCAAGACAACACAGTAATTCAGTGATCCACCATTGCATCCATCAGTCAAACAACAACAAAAAAAATTCAAAGGAGACTAGCATGAAATTTGCCATTTGCACAGAAAAAAGGAAACACAAAACCATTTCAACGTTCTCCATTTTCTTTCTCTCTTATTGTTTTTCATCAACATAGAACAGAATTGAGCAACACATATATTTATTCAGAAGACTTTATGTGAGTGTGTGAACTAGGCAAGCAAAATTCGGCACACAGGCGGCACAAGTTAGTTAATTACCTTGGTACGTATTCCAAAACCTCAACAAGCTTATTTCCTATCCTATCGTTCCACTGCACTTTCCTTTTCCTGTAAGTCTTATCCAATTTCCGTGACATTCCTCCTCTTGGCGCTGGCAACAAAGAATTGGAATCATTATCATCTTCTCTATTGCTATGATCTTCAACCTTTCTACCCTCTAAAGAAGCCACAGTCAACGTCACAGTAAGAGCCATAGGCTTGTTAACACAACCATTAGTATCCTTGGAAGACTTCGTATCCATCAATAATAACACTCTTTATGCTCTCTCAGGTACGTTTGGTGACACAGACCCAATAAGAAAAGCTGAAAACAAAAATTGAATCGAAACTTGAGGGAATTAGAAAAACCTGGAAGAAACCCATTTGACCCATTGACTTCTAAATCACAACGCAACTCCTATAACCCTCCAAAAACGGAAACTTCGGAGGAACCTTACCAGAGTTGAAGCAAGACAAAAACAGGGGAAACAGAACGAAAGCGGAAGAAAAATTTAACTTCGACACGACCCACTTAACGAAAGAGCAGCGAGAGAATCTGAGTGTCAACAAACAAGAAAACGACATTAATTTGTATGGATACAAAGTGAAAACAATCCACAACCAGAATCCGAATTGATGCTCCTACAGTTCCCACTAGGAAACACTGGTTTTTCCATTAAGACGAAAACACACCGTTTCAGTCTTTTATTTTCATTTTCTATATATTCTATACAAATAATTAATGAGAAGTTTTTCTTTACTAGTTAATAATGATTTATTTTTCTATAATTGTCATTTAAAATATTTTTACCAGAAGTATAATAAATCAAACTAAAACATAAATTATAGGATATAATTAAATGTGATAATTAGAAAATTTGTTAATGATAATTTTTTTAATATATTGAGAAAAAAAGTTATATGTAATTTAAAATATGAAATGATGAGAAAAAAAAATCGTGAATAGGGTTTTTACCTACATAATTATTCCATGAATTTGGTATATTCTTCATTTTTTTTTTAACAAAATTTCCATATAAATGATGTTAATAGCATGAAATTATGTAAAAATTTACATATAAAAGAATTGAGACAAGTCAAATTAATCTAAAAGTTAGAAATAATTAATCGAATAATCAAATTAATTCAAGTTCAATCCAATAACTAATTAAGCATGATTTGACTTTAATTAGAAAGTGCTGAGTGAGTGTGTGCAATCATTCGCGGAAGAAATAGGGGCAATTTTTTCTATAAAAAAATAATGTATTTTTGTTATTATCAGGGAACTGTTGATGATAGTAATGCGTATTATAATTCACAACTTCTGTTATAGTACACTGTTTTTCCCACTCGTAAGTTATTTATTATTTATAAATAAATTTATTAATTGTTATCGTGATATTTTAAGAAATAATTTTATTTTAATTGTATAATACAAATAGATTTCGCTTTTAATAATAAATAAATCTCACTTTTAATAATGAATAAGTATATTGATGAAAAATATATACTAAATGTACCCTTAAAAGAGTAATAACTCCATTGAAGTTAATATAAGTGTTTTAATAATTCTATTTCATATAAAATTTATATTTAGATATAAAGTACAACGTAATTAATAGTGTCACTTTTATTATTCTTAAAACAAGGTGACACAAAGAAAATAAAATTAATTGAATGTGTAATAGAAGAATCCAGCACCTCCAACATAAATCAATCATTCTTATGCAAAATTTTAATGTTTAATTTTTTTACTACTTACTTACTAATATTTATTGAATAATACCATTTGGAAATTATTAACGTCTGTATTTTTATTTTGTCTTTAATATTTGTTTTCCTATTGTGGTCCTATAAAAATAGCTATGTTAATGATTTGATGTAAGCGCTCTAGATTGTATTATTTTGAGAAAATGTGGCAGATAGAATGTTACTTCTTTTTAATGATGGCTTACATAATTATTTTTTTGGTTTTGTAATATATATTCATCTTATTTTAGTTTAGTTTCATTGATTATCTTTATAACCGTAAATTTTAAGGTATAAGATTTGAATCTTATAAAAATATTTTTATTCAAGTATATTGACATGACAACAAAATTAAAACATGACTCTTAAATAAAATTCTAGATTATAAAAATAAAAAAATATTTTTTAACATCGAAAACAATTTTATTCTTTAGACAAATATTTCATAGTAGTAAATGTTTTTTTATTAAAATGTATCAATATATCACTAGATGAGGTTTTTTTTTTGTAATATTTTTAGATTAGAGAAAAAATAGATGTGAACCTCAAAAACTAAATTAAGCCATCTCTGATATATCAATCTTCTAATAGAAAAAATGTTAAAAAAAACATTAGATACATCATAATTATTAAAAAAATGGAGCCAAACAATTTAAAAAGGTAGACATCTCAAATATCAATTTCTCGTAATGTTTTATAGATTTTAGTAATATGTGGAGTTAATTAAACCAAAACAAATTAATTATTTTTTCTTTTGTAACATAGTGAAATCCAGCTTGATATGTTCTTGAGACTTAATAATTTAAAGATTTATAAAATAACAGTGGTTTAACAATATTAAAATTTAATTATTTTAATATTAAATAGTTTTCATATAAATAGTTTTATTATGAATTATTTTTTTTAAAACACATCAAAAATCACTTTTATAGAATTCTTTTATTTTTATAGGAGTTCTCAATCTCGTGTTTATTTGATTAAATAATTGATTAAATAGTTTTATTATGAATGATTTTTTTTTAAAACACATCAAAAATCATTTTTATAGAATTCTTTTATTTTTTTAGGAGTTCTCATCTCATGTTTATTTGATTAAATAATTGAGATCGTATGATTAATCATTACGACGAGTTCTTCAAATTAGACGAATCAATTTTTCCATTCGAGTAAGTTGAGTTTCAATAATTTCTCTTGGTCTTTTCTTATATTCGTTGCATGTAGGTCTCACTCAGTTTGTCTGTGTCTTTTAATTCATCAGATTGAGTATTTAGATCAGTGGTTCTTGTTGGGAATCAAAGTATGAGTCTAAGTATCACACTTGATAGAAACGAGAAAGTGAAGCAACATGTAGAGGTGAAGACCCATTAACCCACTGCCTTAAGGTTTTGGATAGAGAGTTGTGTCAATCTCTTATGTGGTCAGGCTTAAGTCTCACTGGTATCGTGTATCCCTAGTGAACCTCTTCCTTGATAAGCCTAACAAGTGGTATCAAAGCCGATGGTTACCAGTGTGGAATGGACTCACCCTTGAGGGAGAGATGTTGGGAATCAAAGTGATTTTAAGTCACATTAAGTAAAAACAAGAAAGTAAAGAACCATATAAAGGTGAAGACCTATTACTTTGAGATTTTGGGTTAAGAGTAGTGTCAATCCCTTATGTGGTTGGGTCCAGGTCTCATTGGTGTTGTATCTCCCTAATGAACCCCTTCTTTGATAAACTTAACAGTTCTAACGGATCGTATTTCTGTTGTTCGTAGAAGCAAATAGAGCTTTTTATGTGTTTGGAGTTATTTTAGATTTTCCATTTGGACATTTGCCAGTGTTTACTTGGTATTGAGTTGAGGGTTGGGAATCAGGCAATTAAAGCATATTGGTATTCATTTTAACACCTAAACCTGTTTTTCAACCATTCACTGAGTTAGAAATACCAATTTGGTCATTTGAATAGGTATCTGATTTCCCAATTCGCAGTTTTGAAGTTGTTGTTTTCTGACACGATGTTGAGCGATACTAGTGTGACATTGAGCGTAGACTTGGCAGTGAAGATCTAGAAGTATTTTTGCTCCATACTATTGAGCGTGTCATCCATTTATCTTCGAGCAACCATTTGTGCGAATAGTCTGATGTTGAGCGATGACTTTGTACCGTTGAGTGCCAGTTACCACTACAGGCTTGTAACCTTTTTAATGTTTTCGCTGAGGTTGTTTGTGCTGAGTGAGAGAAAATGTAAAAGTTATAGCACTAAGCGCTCCCTGTTGTGAAGGACTTTGCGTTGAGCATCAATATGAGCACCAATGTTGTTTTTTTTTATTTTTTTACTCTTTATCTGTTTGAAGTTATTTGTTTTGGGTTATATACATGTTTAGTATGAAATTAATGATGCTTCATATAGTGTAATATCAATGTAAGTGTGTATGTTGTTTAGTCATATATTATATGGTGATGATGTTGAGTTTGTTATTTGTTATGTGCATGGTAAATGTGTTTGGTGTAATTTCATGAATCTTGTAGGGAGATTCTATAGTGGAGTTTCAGTAGTGTACATATTGATATAGGGATTCCGTATTAAGAGTTATCCTTATGCGTTGATGATCATTCAATCTCAAGTAGAGAAATGTGGGATATGTGGTGAGAGGAGCATGAGATTTTAGTCTAGGAACTTTATCTTTATCTGAGATGGTTAACAAACTAACATTGTTGTGGTAGGGTGAAAGTCATTGGCAATGACTCTACAGAATAATAAAGGCCACCACAAGTGCATAACTCATTAGAATTCGATATCAATACATGTATTCAAACGGTCAAGTCTAAAATGAATGATTGCATTTCTTAGGATTGGTTGACATGAATCTTTACATGTGTTAACATCTATTTAAATATTGTATGATTTGTCTTTTGGTACATTAGTTTAGTCTTCCATTTGTTTTGTTTTGCTTGTGTATTTATTTTGTTTGTGATAATCACTTTAACGGTTTAAGCAGATGAAAATATTATAAATTATTCAATACATAACGAGAGAAATGTTGAAGCTTAGATAGGAATTGTTCTGTTTTGGATAATTTCATTTCTTTTAAAAAATAATAGTGTATATTAATTTGTATATGTAATTAAATATATATTAAGTCCATGCATGATATATAATTACAATATAGTAGTTGTACTTATGTCTCTTTGGTTGATTATCATTTTTGTGGCATTTATTTAATAATTTTACATCATTAAAATTGGATGTTATAAATCCAATTAAAATCTTAACGAAAATTTATTATTTATTTTAGTCTTAATATTTAACTTATAGTTATACTTTTTTTTTTTGTCTAGTTTTAACAATTAGAGAATTTATTTAAGAAATTGAAAATTAAATATTTTGGTAAATTATATTTAATTTTTTTTCTAAACAATCCAATTTAATCCAATCATATCAGCATTGAGTTAGATTTAAAAAAAAAATACAAAAACACGTATAATCTGAGTTTTTTTTTTTTATTGTTTTGAAATAGAAATGAATATTAATATTGAGTTAAGAATGCAATACCCGGCATTGGATGCCATAAACCAGTAGAAACCAGCCTAATGTATATTAATTAATTAATGATATATAAACAATATTTTTTTTATAAACATTGATTATGTGTCAATCTGTGATTGATCAAAAATCACTCCATAATAAATAATAATAATCATAAACACTATTGTAGAGTAATTTTTGATCAATCACATATTGACACGTAATCAATCAATGTTTAAATGTTGTAAAAAAAAAGTTCTATAAATATCATTATCCTTATTTTTTTCTCTAGATTAAGCATCCAACTCTTTACATTTGGTCCTACCAAATGATCTTCGGTTGTCTTGCACCATTGAAATTGAAGTAGTTTTGATCATCACTACTGAATCTGACAGAAGGATTTCCACTAATTAAAGAGTGTTTCTACAGTACCCAATCATTTTCAACTCCATTGCATTCATCAGTGGAGTAGCTACAGCCTACAGTAATACACTGAGTTTTTAGTGTTGAACTTCCCACGAAGTTCACTTCTCAGACCATCTGCTTGTTGACGTTCAAACGAAGGTCACTCGACGTTAACTCGAAGGAGACGAAGCTCGGTGGAGAATGTCCGTTTTTATTCATTGTGTAGAGGGATGTGACTCGAACCCAGAACAATGTTGGTGTTCTCCATTTGCATTAAATCTGAAATTGTTCTTTGTAGGGTTCGTCAATAATTCTGAAAATCCCCAATTTTCAAACCAAGGGCCCTGAAATCTCCACCTAATGGATTGTTGGACACAACAAATTCTTCTAACGAGCGCATCTCTTGCAAAGACAAGGTCAATCCACCAGTGAATTTGTTATTCCTAAGGTCCACAAGGTCAGATTCTTTAAGGTACCATATCTCGCTCCTTTAATGTAAAACTCATTTCGGGTTTCCACTTTCAATATATAGGTCCTTTTCTCCACTTCCAGTGCCAAATAACATTTCTCCACTTCCAGTGCCATATCCTTACCAGACTCCTACTTAATGCTATAAAAGATATTTTGATCTACATGTTACCCAAATCGGAATCAGATTAAGATATACAGTCAAGCATTGCACTTTGTATTAGTTTCGTCTACGTCTAACTTTCAACTAAGTGTTTGCTTATAGTAATTATCTATTTAAATTTCATGAATTTTCTTCATAATTATGTATACCCTGTCTTTACAGTACAATATTTATTATCTTTTGTCCTCGACATATGTGCTTTGGATTAGGCTCGAGCTGTACAGAATTGTTAGAGTACACTACTAACATCTCTTTACAAATAATACCTTTTGCTTATTATTTAGTATTCACCTGTTATAAAACGCAAAATTCAAGCCTTAAGACACCGTGTGTGGTAAATGAGATTGTGTTGCGAAAGGGGCTAGTCTCCAATAACCCAACGAATTAAGGTTCAAATATTTATTGAAAGTGGTGCTCAAACCTAATGTTTAACTGTGTCTTGGACAATATTACATCTGAATGAGGATACATGTGGTGTGGGAAACCATTAAACCAAAAACAAAGTAACATGACTACTCAGTGGGTTGTGGGGTAGTTATCTAAATGCTTATCTTTCTGTTTTCAGGGCATTTACTACTATTTCTATCAAATTTTCAAGAACAGGCAGTGGCGATTACAGCTGCACGGAAAGTGAAAGGGCATGGAGATGGTACTGTTGGGATGTTTGGTTGGCTTGTTGTGGCTGCAATTGCTGGGTGATTATTCCATCATACAAATTTTATTTGAATGTTGCATTTCAGAATAGACATGCCTGTGTTGTGTTGGTGATAGTGAACCCAACTTCTCTCTTTTTGCTTGATATTCTTGTTGCAATTGTCTTATTTTTCAGGTCCTTGAATGTGTTGCTGACAAATCCAATTTGGGTTTTAGTGACTCGGATGCAGGTGCTTTCAGATGCTTTTATTTTCTTCCTGGACTGTTTTATATGATTATATGTTGTCAAACATAATTCTGGTTGCTTTTCATTTGATATTTTTCTTTTATATTTTATGAATACGGTCACTTACATTGATTCATTATGTATGTTAAGTTAATTTTAGTATATAGAGATGTTAATTGTATTTTTCTTTCTTCTTTTTCTCTTCTAAAAATTTTACGAACAAGTTTCTCTGAACATACCATTAACCTTTAACCGAGTCAAATGGTGTCGTGTAATTTATGTATCTTTGTTTCTAAAAGTTGTGTGGACTACTTACGTCTAACAAAAGTTCAATAATTTTCACATGAAAGTTTCGGGATGTGGCTTAAAGCCAAGGGTTAGAATCTATAGACTTTCAATACTTAAAGCTGGCTTCTATTTTAGAACTTTAGTATGTTCGGAGGGCAAACATACTAAACAATGGCTGACATAGTTTTATATTCACTCTAATTTGTTGTTTATTGTTTTTATTTTTTTTTATTTTTGCAAATCACACTTATGTTATTGATTATTTAACTTTAATATTTTTTTATCATTTCGGTAAATTGATGATGCAAATGAGTATGGGTTTTACAAGAAAATATTTGTTGTTAACAACATTTAGTATGTTTATTATGTTTTTTCAATATGAAACTATATTTAGTCTATTATAAATTTTAAGTAATTATATATTAAGTTGTAATTACTTTTCAATTTAAATTATTACTATAATAATTTTGCGAGAATGAAATGTTTTAATGATATATACGACACTTTGGTCCAAGTTTGTGACGTCTTTTATTACAACTAAAATATTTGAATAAAATTTACAAATAATAATTGTTGACCCAAAAATAGAAACACGTCATACAGTGACACCGTTATCATGTACAGTAGTCTGTTGAATATATGTACAGAAATTTAAAAAACTCTACAAGGTAAATTTATAGAGGGTTAAAACTCTGATTTGTAGAGGGTAAAAGCTTTTGTAACTTGAAATAATATATATATATATATATATATATATATATATATATATATATATAT
>NC_028358.1:35527940-35541905 GCF_000741045.1 Vigna radiata var. radiata
ATTATGTATGAATATTTAATTTTCGAACTAATCGGTTTGTAATAATGTACTACTTTTGTTAATATAGAAAGATATTTTGATCTATCTAAGTGTATATTTTATTGGAAAAACATAGTAAGTGTAACGCCTCTTTAGGGGTGTTACATTAATGGTATCAGAGCAGTTCGTCCTTAGGATGACCTGCGGGTTGTGTGTTTGACCTGTCTTTCCGTGAAGATTTCAGTCTAAGTGACATGATTTGTCATGTCTTTCTAAGTTTAAAATTGAATGTAGCCAACTAGAAGTTTTAAGAAAAAAAAATTACGAGTTAATAGTCATTGGAAATATTTTTGAGTCTAGGATCCAACAAAAATAAGAATCAACTCATTTAGAGCTTTGAAGGGAGTGTTATGAGTAAAACACTAAGCAAAGGTCAGAGTTAAAAAAATATGTATTGAGTGTGATTTTTGGATTTAACGCAAATTGGCATATGCTGGAAATCCGTAGGAGATGGGGAATCATGTTACAATTGAGATGGCGTTATTGTTGTCAGCCCTGATAAGCTCCCTAGGAGAGTGGTGGGAGATACACTTGCACTTACCTGGTACAACTCCGGATGAGCGATGGGAGGTGGCGTTGTGTACTTGCCCTGATAAGCTCCCTAGATGGTGAGTGGTGGGAGGCAACACTACACATTAGGAGAATGTGTAACAACCCTGATAAGCTCTTGTACAGAGCGATGGGAGTGACGCAAAAGTGATAGTCCTGATAAGCTCGCCACAATTAAGTTAGCGTTGTGGTTGTCGGCTCTGATAAGCTCCATGGGAGAGCGGTGGGAGTTTCCTTGATAAGCTCTTTGAGCGGTGGGAATTGCCCTGATAAGCTCACTAGAGGAGTGGTGGGAGACAATCCTACACATCAAGGGGGATGTGTATTGGCCCTGATAAGCTCTTGTATAGAGTGATGGAGTGACGCTAAGCATGTGACATGGTTTGGTATGTGATGCATAGAGGTATATGCACTATGTTTTGGTTTGAAAAAAAAAAATATTGATATATGTCATATAGTTTGGAATGTGAGGTATGTTAGTTGACTTAAATTGCCTAGTCTGAAGAAGGAACTACAAAATGTAAAACCAATAGTTATGAGTCTGAATACATAGGACTCTTTCGGCCGTGTGATGCGAAAAAAAAGAAGATATTTTTGGGTCGTGTGAAAGGGAAAGAGAGTAGTTTAACTCAAATCACTTTGCCTCAAAATGGTGATGTAGAAAGGTAAGTTACAAGAGAAACACATACTAATTAAAGGTTTCTAGTGTATAAATAATAAGATAAGGATGATACTTGGAAATAAAATATGTGGATGAATGTGAAGGTGTTAAAGTAGTCTAATGTGAGGATTATATTGGGGAAATTATGGGGAAGCTTCAAATGTATTAGGAAATAATTTGTGGTTGAAAGATAGTAGTCTTTTGGATAAAGTAATATTGTGTTGGTGATTCAATTTTCGAGGACGAAAATTTTTGTTGTTGGGGAGAATGTAAGACCCATGGAAAATATCTATTTTTTAGCATTATTATTAGTAATAATAATGAATAGAAAATATAATTAAGGTTAGAAAATTTTAAATTTATGATAGAAAATTATAATTTTGAGAACCTATTTTAGAAAGTTTTGTTAAAAAAAAATAATAGTAAAAGTGAATAGTAAAAATGAATAGTAAAAAAAAAAGATAAGAAGATCCACGTAGTGTTAAGTCATATTTTTATTAAAATAATATTTTTGAATAGTAAAAATGAATAGTAAAATTGAATAGTAAAAATGAATAGTGAATTTTTTTGGCTATAAATAGCCAAGGAGGGAGGAAGGGAATTTTGCACCAAGAAGTAGAAATTTTTGAGAGAGGAGAGAGTTTGAAAGATATTCTAGTTGCAAGAGGGGAAATTCTGGAAGTTTTGAGAAACAACCGAGCAAAAGATTTAAGTCTGAAATAGAGATGAATTGACTAATGCTTCTGGACATGCTTAAAAGGATGAGAGACATGGGATAAGAGGCTTGGGATTATGTTTTTTTTTTCTTTTGATCTGGAATTATGTATGAATATTTAATTTTCGAACTAATCGGTTTGTAATAATGTACTACTTTTGTTAATATAGAAAGATATTTTGATCTATCTAAGTGTATGTTTTTTTGGAAAAACATAGTAAGTGTAACGCCTATTTAGGGGTATTATAGAGAGCACTTTGTTGGTAGGATAGAGGGGTCTAAAAACCTGAGTTGGCACATCCCTGATCATAGAGTAGTCCTGACCTAGTCCAGTCAGTTGTGACTAGTCATATGTGCTAGCGCCGAAGGTGAGTCTGATGCGTTTAGACATCTGAATCCTTTCCAGTGACCAATTCAGCAGTGAAGTGAGGTTGTTAACAATCATTCTGTAGTGTTAAGAAGTTTATAAGGTAGTCTAATAATTAGGGAAGTATTTTGAGTGGTTTGATGGGAAGTGAGAGAGCGATTTTAAACCCCTCCTTAAAGAAATTTTAGCATTATTATTAGTCATAATAATTTTAATGAATAGAAAATATAATTAAGGTTAGAAACATTTAAATTATGATAGAAAATTATAATAATTTGATAAGGAGGGGTTTAAAATTTTGAGAACCTATTTTAGAAGGTTTTGTTAAAAAAAAAAGTGAATAGTAAAAAGTGAATAGTAAAGAAAAACTAAAATAATGAGAGGATAAGAATCTCTGAGTTGCATGATTAAGGAAGGATAAAATTTGCAAGTAGTTTTGCAAGTGGTGATTAAAATATTAATAAAATAATATTAAAATAATAAATAATATTAAAAAAATAATTTAAATAGTAAAATTTTTGGACTATAAATAGCCATGGGAGGAGAGCTTATTCTGCACAAAGAAAGGAATAATCAAGTGAGAAATCTTGAAAAAAAAAAATATAGAGAAGAAAGAGTTATGAAGAAAATTTTAGAATAGTAGAGGTTCTGAAGGGTTTTCGGGGGAACAAATTCGGAGCAAGAGATTGAGTCTGAAATAGAGATGAAGGAATGTCGTCTAATCCAGTTCAAGTAAAGATAGAGACAGAAGAATAATTGATAAGAGTCCGAGTTATCTTTATAGATGAGAAATTGAAATATGAGTTTAAAAGGTGTAATTAATATGAAATCCTTTATACTTCTTTATGGAAGATTGTGTAAATGTTACGGTTCTTATATTATTTATATATAAAAATAAAATAGAATTAAAATTAAGTGTGAGAATATGGGATGTTACATTAATGGTATCAGAGCAGTTCGTCCTCAGGATGACCTGCGGGTTGTGTGTTTGACCTGCCTTTCCGTGAAGATTTCAGTCTAGGTGACATGATTTGTCATGTCTTTCTAAGTTTAAAATTGAATGTAGCCAACTAGAAGTTTTAAGAACAAAAAAAAAGAAAAAAAAATCTATATAAGAGTAATGAGGGTGCACATTCAGTAGAGATTGAAATTAAACTCACTTTGAAAGCTTAGAAAAATGTCAATTTTGAAAATATTTTGAGTCTAGAATCCAACAAAACCTCAACTCATTCGGAGTTCTGTAGAGAACGTTACGAGTAAAACACTAAGCAAAGGTCAGAGTTGACAAAAAAAATGTATTGAATGTGATTTTGGGATTTAACGCAAATTGGCATATGTTGGAAATCCTTGGGAGATGGTATTGATTTGGGGAATCATGTTACAATTGAGATGGCGTTGTGTTTGTCAGCCCTGATAAGCTCCCTAGGAGAGTGGTGGGAGGTACACTTGCACTTGCCCGATGCAGCTCCGGATGGGCGATGGGGGGTGGCGTTGTGTACTTGTCCTGATAAGCTTCCTAGATAGCGAGTAGTGGGGGGCAACAATGCACATTAGGAGAATGTGTAACAACCCTGATAAGCTCACTAGATGAGAGGTGAGAGTTGTCTTGATAAGCTCTTTGAGTGGTGGGAATTGCCCTGATAATCTCTCTAGGCGAGTGGTGGGAAGTAACATGGTTAAATGGTTCGGAAATGTACTTGCCTGGAGAAACTCTTGAATAGAGTGGTGGTTGGCACAATGGTTTCGGTGCTATTACATGTTTTGATGATGCATAAATTCTTTATACCTTTGGGAGTAAGGTTATAAGAGGAGAAACTAGGATATATAGATGTATACATATTAGGGTTGTTTCAAAGCTAGTCTATATATGTATGATTGATGCCCGAATGGATACACTATTTGGCACGATTATTGGTATAATTTATACTTTGAAGGATATGTTTTTATTTGTTCTTAATTCATGATTGTAGTATTATTAATACGTTATATGTGTATTTAGTTGATAAAATATGTGTCATATCGATAATTATATTCCTATAGTGTTCAATCCTTTTGAGTTCTGTAAAGACGACATTAAATATGACTTTTTTAGCTTGTGTGGTCATCTGAAATTAATAATTATGCTAGTTATTCCATTATAGTTTGAATTACAAATATGTGTTAGCATAAGAGTATACAAATGAGAGCTAGTATCAAAGAAATTTCAATTTCATTATTGGAAGTGAATAAAACAATGGTGTATCATATGACAAATATCATATAACTCAGGTTTATAAAGTCATTAGGACTACTCAGTTTTTCAAATGATGGAATTTTGTATTGTTCAAATTTCATAGGTATAACCAGATTCCTTAGTCTTCATGGTACCATCAATGTGCTAAGCAACCGTATCGTATACAGCTGTAGAAAAATCATTAACTAGCATATAAAACAAAAAAATAATGATCATAGTGCATAAATAAAATAAAATGTTCAACTGTCGGCCACAAGTGGCAGTTAAGGGTACAGTCCAAAAATAATAATAATAATAAAATAAAATAAATTTTAGTTCCCTTAAGGAGACAACAATCTCAAAGAAAGCTCCGTGGAAGGAGCTTTAATGCGAAACGACATGGGTTGAGTGACTTTCTCTTCTTCTTTAGGTATAGTGGGGATGGGAAAGAGATGTAGGAGCCTTGGAGCCTGTAGAATTACCCATGAAGGATCTCCGGGTGTGCAAAAATAATAGTAGTCAGAGATAAATAAAATAAAATATATAAAAAAAAATGCTTAGCATACATAAACGACGGTAGGAGGGAGTATGAAGGTTCAGATGTACCGAAGACGTCTTGCGACAAGCGTCGATGCTTTACTCGGTTTCCATGGTTCTGAAACCAGCAATAAACGTTGTATTATCCGATTTCCCCGTACTCCCTGAGTCGTTCTGTAATCTAGCGAATCATGTTCAATAAGATTTTAACTTGTTCCGGGGTGGACCGCCATCGTTTGTAACCCGTCTTGGCTTCAATATCCATTTTTTCTAAGTTTTTGTTCATACTTCTTCTATAAAAAAAAGTAAAAGTAAAAAGATTTATTATGTTCAAGTCAAGTTTCCATTTTAAGTCAAGTCTTCCATTTTGCTTCTTCTCTTTTTAGTTTAATTTTCATTGTCTAGTCTTTAAGTCTCGATGTCCAGAAATAGATTTGTTTCACGATCCTCGCAACGCATCCTAACTAGATCTAAGTCTAAAGAGTATGTATTTTTTTTGTTTAAATTAAAATAAAAATTTGTTTTGCTTTGTTTTAACTGGGGTACGTGGCATTGTTATACTCAAATGTCTCTGTCATACCTTCAAACGAAAGGAGATTAACAACGGTTTTCCAGCCTATATACCCTGTGTTTTAAGACAAAGTATTCATCAATATGACAACATATATATAAAGAGTAAGAAAAAGAGAAAAATGAAAGAAAAGTAAAGAACATAATACTAAAGAAGCGTAAAGTAGAAAAACATAGAAGAAAAACATGAACAAAGAGAAGAAGGGTTGAGAGAGAGAAACTTATGAACGCTGAACTAGAGGCAGAGTCTCACTTGGCAGAAGGTTCACTAAGGAACTCTTAGACACACTCGAAGTAGGATCTCGCTTGGATCTCACAAGACTCAGAAACTCTCACTCTCTCTCACACTAAAAAAAATCGCAACTCCTCAAAGTGTCGCTCAACGCAGTCCGCTCCTCCTTTTATAGCCAAAAATTTCACTGTGTCGGACACAGTTTCGGTCATGTATACCGGAGGCTTCAATAGTATCGGTAAAAAAAAATTAAATTAATTAATGATAGTAGGTATCTGATCTCTCTCATATTTTAGAAGTATAAGATATTCAAATTATGGAGGATCTCTTACTAGAAGTTTAACCATCTGGTATAGAAGGCTATCAGGTAAAATGGTTTAGGAGAAATATCAACTTAGTCGTAGTAGTTTGGGTTAGGAGAACATGTGACTTTACAAAGGAACTAGACGATCATGTGAAACAGTCATGACCCCATTGGTTTCCTTGAAATGATGAATTTTCGAGGACAAAAATTTTTGTTGTTGGGGAGAATGTAATACCCATGAAAAATATCTATTTTAATAAATAGTAGTAAATTTTAGCATTATTATTAGTAATAATAATTTTAATGAATAGAAAATATAATTAAGGTTCGAAACATTTAAATTATGATAGAAAATTATAATAATTTCATAAGGAGGGGTTTAAAATTTTGAGAACTTATTTTAGAAGGTTTTGTTAAAAAAAAAGGTGAATAGTAAAAAGTGAATAGTGAAAAAAAAATAATGAGAGGATAAGAATCTCTGAGTTGCATGATTAAGGAAGGATAAGATTTGCAAGTGGTGATTAAAATATTAATAAAATAATAAATAATATTAGAAAAATAATTTAAATAGTAAAATTTTTGGACTATAAATAACCATGGGAGGAGAGCTTATTTTGCACAAAGAGAGGAAGAATCAAGTGAGAAATCTTGAAAAAAAAAATATAGGGAGAAGAAAGAGTTAGGAAGAAAATTTTAGAAGAGTAGAGGTTCTTGAGGGTTTTCGGGGGAACAAATTCGGAGCAAGAGATTGAGTCTGAAATAGAGATGAAGGAATGTCGTCTAATCCAGTTCAAGTGAAGATAGAGGTAGAAGAGTAGTTGATAAGAGTCCAAGTTATCTTTATAGATGGGAAGTTGAAATCTGAATTTAAAAGGTGTAATTAACATGAAATCATTTATACTTCTTTATGGAAGATTGTGTAGATGTTACAGTTTTTATATTATTTATATGTAAAAAAAAAAAAAATTAAACTAAGTGTGAGAATATGGGATGTTATAGTGAGGAGTAGCAAGAGGTCTTAGTCTTGAAGGCTTCCATTATGCTCCAAGGTGCGAAACAGACTAATCTCGTGAGTGTGGCAGGGTGAGGAACCCAAGTTTCATAAGCTACCACGGGTGCATGACCCGCCATAGCTCGACTCACATTTCTAAAGTTCGGACGAGTCAAGTCTAATGTTCAACATGTTACGACGTATGCCTTAATCTGTTTTGATTTAAGTTAACTCTTGAATATTCTATGCTTCATATGTTGTATGTTTTTTGTATAATAATTAGCTCACCCTTGCATTGTTTGTTGTGTTGTGCCATGTTGTGTGTGCTTTCCTGTTGCAATGATCATCCACTTGGATGTGAGCAGAAGAGAATGAAGTTTCGCTAGAACACGTCTTGGAGGAGAATGGAGATGTTGCTACCTAGACCCATTGGACTTCTTAGTTCTTTTATGTTCCTTTGGAGACACTTTCAGTTTAATTTGTTTTGAGATACTCCTAGCACCCTAAGTTTTAAATTTTTCACTATTCAGGATGACTGTAATCCTAATTACTTTAAGTTAATTATTCTTGACTGCATTCCTATATTATACATAATGACGTCTTTATTATATGTATGCCTTTTCTATGTATTTTGGGACGTCTTTATTATGTGTATGCTTTTTCTATATATTTTGGGACGTCACAACCCCAATCTTATACGGTATACTCTTATTGATTTGGCTGTGTTTTGAATTGAAGATTTAATCTTGAGTTTTGAACTAACATTTTGAATTAAAATACTTAAAATGTGAGCTTTGTGCGATATATAATAGAAGGTTTAAACTAATATAATATAATTTTGATGGGTTTTAAACTGTTGAGTTGTGTCATAAAGTTCTTTATGGTATATTTTTATTCAAGCAAGATATTTTGTCATGCAAAAATATTTACAAAAGCTAAGTTCTTTCAGTATAATTTTGTTCAAATAAAATATTCTCATTCAAGTGAAAATGAGATCGAGAGTTTGAAAGATTAAAAAAACCTTTTCTTCTTTGAATTAATTAATCTTGCTCAAGAGAGGTTATATTGCTCAAGAGAAATTGTGTTGCTTAAGCGGCATTTTCAAATCTTTATATATAGTTTAGTTCAATTATTTAAAGTATGTTGTGATGTTATTGATTAAACGGGGTTATATTGATTTAAAAGTATTGGAATATTTTTGGATAATACATACATATGATATGAATTGAGTTTTCACAAATCTATAATAGTGAGTGAATATTTCTTGGAATATATGTATTAAGTACACATATTTATCTTTAATATAGATATTCTAGTTTTAGTGACCGTCTAAATGGTTAAATTAAAATCTTAGGGTGTGGAAAGATGAAGAGACATATATTGTTTATTATAAATATTTAATACAATACATTTGAGATCTCAACATAAATTTATTGAGATGTCAAAGTTAACCGTGATTAATGACATTATTTATTGAAAACTTACTTTAATCTATTAAGTGGATGATTATAAATCTTAGAAGGTTAGAATAAGAAAGTAACACGAAATAATTATAATTATAATTATATATATATATATATATATAATAATAATAATAATAATAATCTATTACATTATTAATGTTTGAGATTTTAAATTATTTATAATTATACACATTCTCGAAAAACTAATAAATAAGTGCACGTTACTTCCTCCAATAGGAATAAGTGTCGACACTAAATAAAAAAAATACTTTATTAATATAAATTTGGATAAAAATATTTAAAATTACTTAGAATATTTTATGTATTTTTTTAGTAATTATAATTATAGCAATTTATTTTAATCATATTATAGACTATAAAAAAACTTTTTTTAAAACTAATTTTTTAACACGTTAAAAATTACTTTTAGAAAAAAAACTATTATTCTAAAAGCAATAGTGCTATATCATAAGTGTGTGTTAAAAATTTGTAAGTTTATTTTAAAAGTTTTTAAAACAAATTTACCAAGCAACTTTTTGATTAATTTGTTTATCTCCACAACAATTTCTAATTAAAATTACTTAGACTTTTTAAATTCTATTTCCAAAAGCAATATTTCAAAATAGATTAAATTAAGCTGTCGCGTCGAATCATGGCATCGATTAATGAAAGAATATGTAAATTTCTACTGAACTGATTATGTTCGACAGTGAGAGAGGTATTCTGAGACGACAAGGAACCGACAAAACAATTACATGCATCACTTCTCAACGCAGCTGGCACAATATGCACTGCAATGTTCTGCATGTTTGCCACGTAACTTGGTGGAATTTCTGGCTCTTTCTACAGTCTCCAACAAGCTCCTCCGTAAAAGGAGAGGCCAAAACGAAGATATATATATACACGAATCAGTGAGAAAGAGAAGAAGCATATTAATATCATAATGGCTATAGTGATGGAGAGGGATTCATTGATGACTGAAGCTCAAAATGCACCGGTTACTACACAGAGAAGGGTCAGAAATGATTTAGAAAATTCTCTGCCAAAGCCATGTAAGTATTAGTCCAAAACTGAAGTAACGTTGTAGGATTATACTAATCTGTGCAGATTCTAATAAGATGGGCTGTCATATTGTTTTCTGCATTAATATTGTTACTATATCCAAAGGACCATGCGTGAATACTTTTTGTCAATATCGTGGTTCATACCACATTATTACTATTGCTTCATGATTTCTCTCCCTTTATGTTGCAATTTGCGAAGGCACCTCTACATGTATAAGTAAGTATATTGCCTCTTTTAAGTTTTGACTTCCGAGTAAATTTCATTTTGAAGAACAAAGGACATAGAAAGCATAGAATACCTTTACCAATTTTCTTTTAAATGGATTTAAATTTCCTCTTATATGTGTAACCAAGCCATTTTTTTTTTTCATGGGACGTGTTCAGACATGCCCAGAGCATTGAAAGCTCCTGATACAAGCCACCCTCAAGGAACACCGGGCCACAAGCACAATGACTTGTCTGTTCTTCAGCAGCATGTTGCTTTTTTTGATCAAGATGGCAATGGTATTATTTACCCTTGGGAGACTTACAAGGGTGAGAGTTTTGATTTCCAACAGGGTCTGCATTATCATCGACCGTATCTAAAGTTCTTTTATCTTTGTTTATCAGGGATGCGTTCTCTTGGATTTAATATTGTTGCATCTGCTATTATGGCCATTGTTATCAATATTGGATTGAGTTACCCCACTCAGCCTGTGAGTCATTCTTGATTTTTCTTCTTTCCTTAAGTAATTAGAACCAAAAGGGGACAAAATGAACAATACAAAATGCTGTATATATATATATATATATGCTTTTGGGATTAAGCTCTTAAGCGCATTTTACACTATTCATATATTAAGAATCTGCATATCAGTGCAGTTGTTAGCTTGTCGATGATTTATTAAGGGTAAAAAATAAAGGCATATGAAACTTTTAGGCTCATCTTTGAATTTGTACTTGCACAGAGTTGGATCCCTTCTCTCCTTTTCCCCATCTACATACATAACATACACAAAGCAAAACATGGAAGTGACTCTGGAGTTTATGACACAGAAGGACGGTACGTGAAATGTAGTTTGGATTAACAAAACGAAATAACCTCTTCTTGGACATTGATTTGTACTTAATGAAATAAACCACAGTTATGTGCCAGCCAATATTGAGAACATGTTCAGTAAGTATGCTCGTACAGTTCCGGACAAGCTCACACTTGGAGAGATGTGGGAGCTGACAGAAGGAAACCGAAATGCGTTTGATCCATTTGGGTGGTGAGTATTATTAATTCTGACATCGATCTCAACTTTAGTTTTATGGCATAGTTTGACATAGGAATGTGACAGGTTTGCTGCTAAATTTGAATGGGGGGCTCTGTACATTCTGGCTAAGGACGAGGAAGGTTTCCTGTCTAAAGAAGCTGTAAGAAGATGCTTTGATGGGAGCTTGTTTGAATACTGTGCTAAAATGCATGCAGGTTCTGCTGATGCTAAGATGGGCTGAATGTTGAATTGGATTGGTTGGTAGTGTAATGTTACACCAAAAAATAACACTTGTTAGCATCTTTTGATCTGGGATAAGGATTGATACAATAAATAAAGAGTTAAGTTCATGTCTGGGTTTTGTTTCTGTAATATATTCCTTTAGTTTTTGGTTTATGTACATAAAAACAATGCTTGGTTTTGGTTTCTGCAAGGTTGTCATCGAAATATATGAGACATACAATGTGAAACACATTCACAATCCAATATCTATGGAAGAGAAATGGATGAAGGTGAAAGAGAATATAGTATGGTGAAATCGTGCCTTACATTGCTATTTAGTTGAACTCAAACAAATTTGAATTGAATTATTGAATTAGATTATTAGACTTCTTTAAATTTTATGATTGAATCTTTCCTAAATAGAGTTACTTAGTTACATAAAAATATAGTTATTGAAACTAAATTGAATTGAAATTCACAAAATTCGTAGCTATGATTTTTAAACTATTTATACGTATAATAAATATTTTAATAGTTAATTAGTTTCAAATTTATTGTATGTCCTCAGCAAATTGTGGTTAGCATATTTAAAATATTTTTTATAATGGTAAAAATAAGTTCGTCTATGACTTTTTAATTAGCTTCCATATAATTTAATGATTTCTTATAATTCATCTATATATTTGAAGGTTAATTAATCCGTAAAATGACCAAATTTCATAATAAATACTTAAAAAATTGTATTCAAAATATTTTTAATTGACTGATAATGCAAATACTTTAATAAGATGCTAAAGATAAATTAAACCACTTCTTAAAAGTATATTAAATCTGTTCAAGTTTTAAATCAATGAAAAGCGTGAAAATAAACTAAGATTATATATTTTTGGAAAGTGTTTGTTTGACACTCTCCCTTNACACAATTTTGACACACCTCCACGTGTCAAAATTCTATTGCATNCCAACACATTTTAAATAAAATGCTTTTTAAGAGTTGCAGAAGGGTATTTTTGGAAGAATGTTTGTATGAAATTTGTATGAAATTTGGAATTGGCGGTTTAACATTTTTATCTTCTTCACTTTTCAAAACCAAGTCTCGCGATTGTCTCAGCCATTGGGTTCCTCTTGATTCCTCTCGCACCCATTCGAAACCAAAAGTTGCGCGTCTTCATTCCTCTCGATTTGTATTCATCAATTCTCTGTTGGTAAGCAGTATATGTCGTTTTGCGTTTTGGTTTTGGGTGTGTTTTTTTTTTGCAGTATATCTCATTGTTTGGGTTGGGGAGGATTTTTGTGTTTTGGGTTTGGGTTGGGGAGGGTTTTTGTGTGTTGTATTGTGCGTTTTTTTGTTTTTATGAACCCTAATAAACCATTGATGTGTTTTTCTGAAATTTGGGCAGTTGCAATGGCCTTTCCGAACCTAAAGGTAAGTAATAAATTTTTTTTGGTTACTATTCATATGTTTGTATGAACCCTAATTCACTCTATATCGCATTTATATATAGTTTATCTTTTTTTTTGGTAAGTAATAAATTTTTTGTTGATAATGTTGTGTAGTGGCGTGTTCGAGTCTCTGTTGATTCATCAATAATTGTTGCTATGAATGAGTTACTGAGAGAAGTGCATCTATGACCTTTTACGAGAGGCGGGACTCACCAAATTTGCATGTTTAAGAANACCATTCTACCACCCACAATTAGTGAGAGTCTTTTACAACAACTTGGATATTTCGAGCACGGGTGTAATTAGAAGCGAAGTTAAAGGGGTGAAAATNAGGGTCAGCCCAACTCTTTTTGAACAATTGACTTTTCTTCCATGTAATGGNGTTCCTTTTGAACGGGGCGTTGTTGATGAGTGGAAAGATGAGTACAACTACCTTACTGCAAAAGATGAAATTTGTAAGGACGATGTTGTCATCAATAACAGAGTGCTTGCTGGGAGGTTGAAGGTACAACCAAGAATACTGCATTACGTGTTAACAAAAATTTTAATTCCTCGTTTCATGAATATAGGTCAGCCTTCGCATGATGACATTAGGCTCATATGGGCCCTTATGCAATCAAAGGAGATTAACTGGGGACATGTAATCCGCTATAGAATGAAGAAGGCATTACCTGACAACCAACTGCTGCCTTACCCTCATTTGATATCCATATTCATGGAACACTTTCATGTCCCTGTTCATGATGATCCAACTGTCCAAGTCGAAGACAAACAAAGGATAGGATATGAAACTGTGACCTCCTTTGGCTATGTGCAGAATGAAGAGGGAGTCTGGGTTCCAAAAGACAACACACCCAATGAACAACATCACCGTCCAAGGGATCGACAAAATGAAGAACCAACTTCTTTCACAACACTTAACGATGTCATAGAACGCATTGAACAACTGCAGACGTACGTTGGTTCAAGAATGGATGCCCTAGATTCGAGACTTGCTAACATTGAGAGCCGACAACAGNAGTCTGCACCAGCCCCCTTTTATCATTTTACTTCTTAGTTATAATTTCCTGTTTTGATGTATTTGCTTTCATTCACAACAGTTGTGTCTTTGATCAGTATTGTACTCTTTAATTTATGTGAACTTGGTTTGCGAATTTCAGTGTTTAATGAGTAATTGTGTTCATTAATATGTCTTCTTACATGTTACAATATCTTAATTAAGGAAATATTTTCCTAGGTAATTAACACTTAAACAATACACAAAACATCCCAAAAAGAAGTAAAACACATGAACTTCTGTCAAATCACTCTTCATTCAGGACGTGGTCCCCTGTGTTGTTTTTGGTGGCTCCTACAGA